>NW_006443138.1:23103406-23116330 GCF_000325575.1 Pteropus alecto | reverse complement strand
CATGTTTATTTGTTGCTCTAGCATTCAGAGAATAATTAATATTTTTATTACTGCCCTATTTCCAGCTCCTTCCATCTGCTTACCTACTTTTTTGAGTACATAAATTGGTGCTAAGGATTGTCTCTGCCTTAGCCTGAGAGTCACTTTCCACACTCACAAGTTCCTTGGTAATGCATTCTGTAGTTGCTCCTAATCACCTCTAGAAAGGGTAGGTACTCCTGCTCTGTGCTTCCCTCACACTCACTTTAGTCATAATTCCATCACCCTTTTGAAATTATAGTAAGTTGTCTGTGGTTCTCTTCTGCCCAGAAAATCCTACAGGGCAAAGAACTAATTTTGTATTTCCAGTGCAGAGTCTGTTGCGCATAAGACGTTCTCATGAAATATTCTTAATGTTATTTAAAGAAATGAATAACATAGAGCTATGAAATGAATAAATCTATGTAATGAACTATTATTATCAGATAGTTCTAACAGGGAAGCATGGTGACTGATTCGTGATGTGTGTACTAAAACCATTTTCAGTAAAAAAGCCTAGAGAAGGGTGAGCAAGGAAGGAACTGTTAGAGAGCAGGTACCCAACCAAATCTCTTGCACTCCAAAGTCTCTGTTAGACAGATCCTCATAGGAACTGGACACAAAATCTTTTAATGTAACAAGGAAGCTCTTAGCTCCAACTCACTGGGCCACAGAATCATGAATATATGAACCTCCTAGTTAATCTGCACGGCACCAATTTTCTTCTTAAAATACACCTGAAAATATATTTTAAGTTTGTTGTAATTCTACAATTTAAAGTTTCTGGTTTGGAAATTTAAGACAGCCAACATTTATTTTATTCCATGTTTAAACTAGCATTTGCTGAGACCTTTGCCAGGGCCCGCACTAAGCACATATGCTTAGTTTATCAATGAGAAAACTGATGGAGACAGCTCTTGAACAACTTACTCATGGTTGCACAGCTAATAGGTGACAGATTGGAAGACACACAGTCTGCTTCCTTATATCATTAACTCTGTGAAATGGAGGGGAGTATAATGAAATTTTAAATTCAGTTTAGATTATTCAAGGGCATAACTGAGTCTATATGCAAAGTCAAATTTTTGCAGTCATGCTGCATATTGTAATATGTCTTGGAAAAATGCTGTGTCAGTAATTGGTGTTCAAAGGTTCTGTGATAAATTATTTATGGGATGAGAAATTTTAAAGAGATAAAAGAAGGAGAGCGCAAAACTGCTAGACTATTCACATCATTAGAGCAGTTTCCTGGCCCCTTTCCCTTTTCTTCCAAGGTGAAAGTATAAAGCTTATTCTGATGGCAGAATTCTTAATTCTCTAATTAAGAATCAGCTGTCCCTAATGAAAGTGGGTAGAAATGGAAAATGGCTCGCTACCGGCAGGAGAAGAGCCCGAGGGCTGCCACATGGCAGTCACAGTTAGAAAAAAATTAAATACAGTATAAAGAATAAAAGCAACAGCCAATATCAGGAGGTCATATGGATATAATGAAGAGTCCAAATGTAAAAGCTGAGAAAAGTTCAGCTTAAACAAAAAGGTATCAGGAATTAGAATAAGACTCTAAATAGGAAATATGGATGAAACAATAGAAAATAAGAACTAGCTAGGAATAATACCATGTAATGTAACTCCTATGTCAGGTTACTATCAGACACAACCACAGTATGAACAAGAGACAGGGAGTTTAAATTTTGGTGTACTTTAAAACTCTACTTTTTTCAAAATAGTTTCTACTGGTCATTGGCATATTTGTGTTCTCTCTAAAACATCTTCTCCACTACTTTAAGACAATTTTTTCTCTTATAAATCAACTATTAAATTCTGCATATATCAGGAGAGACTTGGCAATTAATAATGCCCAGTGAATATTTTAATGTGTATTTGTTTATCCAATTTAACAAAGTTGTTGACTTAGACTAAAAAAAAAGGGCTCATAAGGAATAGAACAGGATGAGATTTGATGAGGATTTAATATGATGTATTGTCAAAGGAAGCTAGAGGGAGGAGGGCGATTGGTCCAGATTACAAGGCAGATCTACAAGGATTTTTTTTTTTTTAGAATTGACGGTGTTTATTATTATTAGGCATTTTCATGTTATTATTATTAACCATTTTTATATGAAAACTATAGGACACTAATGTTTGGATTCATAACAGCTACTTTGCAAATGAGATAATCAGTGTTTATTGAATTTAACATAACTTAGGGGTGTTACCTGTGAACTGCCAAGTAATTTAAATAATTTTACTAGGCAATGATCAAATGTCAAGTTTACTTATCCAAATAGATACATTCATAATTTATCTTAATGCATCTTAGAATCTTTTTTTCATAAAATTCATATGACAAAATAGTTCCCTTTGGTGTACACACCACCTATTGATTACCTATAAAGAAATTTAGGTTAATAGTCATCTAAAAAGCAATGAGAATAATTTATATTCACATTTACCTCACAACTATTAATTATGCCTTCTATGGTAGATTAATTTCTTAATTATGTTTTGCTCTTTTTCTATAGGAGAATGGTACATTTCATAAACATACACTTAAAAGCAGGGGACAGATCCCATTTGTGAGGCCATTCATTCATGCACTCATTGTGTTTTACATTCCTACTAAATGTCGGCATTATTTTAAGTGCTATAAATACATAATATTTTGAATTATATTCAAAGTATTTAACCACGTGTGCTGTGGGCACCAGTTAATCAGAACAGAGAATGACCTTATAGTACCCTGGAAATGACTGTACATAAAACGTAGTCTATGCCCCCATGGTGTTTACCATTTAGTGAGGAAGAGTGATGAGTTAATAAGTTGTCGCTAAAGAGAATGAAGATTGATTTAATAAGGGTAAACACAGGACAATAAAACTTCTTAAAATAATCCATACAGTTGTTTTTTTTTCTATTTATACTCTGTCCTACTCCTTAATTATTGATACATTAAAAACTCATAATCCAGAGACACCTAATTGATCAAAAATTATTCTCTTTAAAACAAGTGATTTAATTTGTTTTCAGGGACTTTTTAAAAGAGTTAAATTTTAAAGTTAGCAACCTATTTTTTTTTAAAACAGGACATAAATTACTCATAACCGCTCAATCATACATTTAAATCGACTTTAAAGATTTGTTGCTTTCAAGTTTCCATTTTTTTTTTAGCATAGCATGTAAAGGTAAGGTTACTACATGGATTATATTTCATGTTAAATATGTTTTTTAGAAAATACAGTGATTCTCTAAGACATGTATCCAATAATCAGAAATTGAAGCAAAGAAAAAATAGCCCCTTTTACCTGAATTAACCAGCTAAATGATCTCCCACTCCACTTGCTCTGATTTGAGGACCTAGTCATAAATCTTCAGAGATAAATCCATGAGTTAAAGGAGAAATGTTTTTCTCCTTATTTCTAAGACTTACGTGGAAATTCCTTACATGTTAGGCTGTTCAACATTTTCGGGGTACTAATAAAAGTTACTTATAATATTTGAATTGAAGCATTTGCTCAAAATGTAATCTTTATCTCTGTAATAAAATTTCATGATGTGTATTTTCTAAATATATTTCTAGATATGGAGGAAAAAAATAAAAATCAAGCTCTACTGTATAAACAAAAGATATATGCAGTTCTAATGATACTTACGAATAAAAATATAACTATAAACAAATACACATTCTAGCCCATTAGTTATTATGCGTTTCCTAGGTGGCCCACCTAATTTGCTGAAACATGAGAACATTTTACATGGTTTTCTTCTTAAATGTATCATTAGGTATCATGCAGCTTGTGTGGTGCATTGCAGATGTTGCTTTGACTTGTACTTTCCCCTAGGTGGCGATCTTTTCAAAGAAGAGAAGCCGCCACCGCCACCAAGGAAAATTGAGCTAGTACGGACACCAAATGTTTATACCCTACTCTAGCTACTATTTTCATCTCCACGGTGGGGAATGTCAATTTTGTCACACAATACGATTTTAAATTCTATCTCAAAAGTCTCACAAAATTGGAAAGATGGATGTTATCTACTTTAAAAATATAAATACGTGTTTGAGAAAAGATATTTCAAAAACATTGGTTTGAATTAAGCTGGGGTTAATTATGGAAGGCACTAACACATTTTACTCAAATTTCAGTTTCTGGACTACCAATAACTCCTTTTCTAAAACCTTGACATTATTATTTAATAAAATACTTTATTGTTCTCTTTGGATTGGTAATTGTTTTTTGTTTGGGGTTGGTTTGTTCGTCTGTTTTATTTTTTTCACACTGTCTACAGTTGCTCTTTTGTGGGTATTCCACTGGTGAATGAAGGAAAGAAGGTGGGTAAGTAGGACGAAGCCCACTTACATTTTAGATGCTTCCATAATATATTGAAAAAGAGAAAAACAAAGAAAAAAATTTAGACTACTTAGATATAGGTAAGTGATATAGAATGAAAAATATTCTAAAATTCAGAAAGATGTGACCATTTCTTTCTCTGCCCACATTCTTATGACCCTAATATCTACCTGAAAGACACTCACTCATTCGCACTTGGCATTTGCATGTATAAACTTAGCTTTTCTCTTCTTTGGAACTTCACCTTTTCCTTCTGTTTTATTTTTAAATTTTTCATTGCTCCACCCTAAGGTTTCACCCTCAAGAGATGTGGGGCTAGCAGTGATAAAGCAGGACTCCAGCGTCTCTCTCCTAATGCCATCACAGAATCATTTGAAATATACTATAATCCTTCAAAAATATATATATGGAATTAAAGTAGCAATTAATATTTATGTAGCTATTTGCAAGGCAATTTCACATTTACAATATACATTGACACAACAACCCTGGGCAGTTAGAAAGTAGGAATTACCATTATCTCCATTTTACGGATAAATCTCAAAGAAATTAAGGTCTTTAATCAGGACAAATTGGTAACTGAAAAGTCAGGACTCAAAGTCTTTTCTTTTTCCTTTGTAAGCTCTATAGGTTTGGCTGCATCCAGCTCTTTACAAAAAGACCCAAATTCTATACCCACTGCCTTCTCTTGACTTACACCTGGCCACACATACCATGCAAAGTACTACTGTATTCAACAAGAAGAGCTGTTTCAAATTTGAGGTGAAGATTCTCTGACTAGCCACCGGAAAAGAATTTATTGAACCAACTAATAAGAACCTCTCAACTCCCTGTTTGTTACCCTGAGCTGAGACCATCAGCAATAAAGTTAAGCATTGGAGTTCTTCTGTGCACTCACACTAAAACCTTTGCCAGACTCCATTTGGATCTTTGACAGGGTAATTTTCATGTCTCTCACAATCTCATCCTTGGCCACTGCTCAAAATGCAAAGTCCATCATCCCCTGTTATGTCATTTTATCAATCCATCCTCCCCTAAAGTCAGTCTGGTATCCCTTCTCTCTAATCACTCTTCTACCACTGCCCTCTTTCTGTAATCTTTTCCGTTACCCTTAGAAACCTTCAGTCAGGGCCACCCACACAAATTGTAGGGCCAGTGCAAAATGTAAAATTTCCCCTTCTGCACAAAGCAGAGGAGAAAAGCTTTTCCCTTTCTTCTGTGGTCTCTTTCTAAACCAGTCACAGTGGTTTATAAAAAATCATTTAATGCCATGCTTCCTCAAGGGAGGGCAAGTCCAGTCCCTCACAGGACCCTGGTCTGCCCCATAACCTCCAGTGTGGGGCCCTAGTCACCCCGCCCTGGGGGCAGCAGCAATGCTGAGCAGTGGGAGAGTGTGGCAGGGGGTCAGGCGCAGAAGGTGGCTGAGATCATGTCCAGGAAGGCCGGGAGGCAAGACAACAGGTGAGGTGAGGCTCTCAGCTGCCCGTACATTCTCCATCGTCCCAACAGATTTCACTTACAAAATACAGATTGCGAGACAAAATTGACAGGAATTTCAAGGGGATGTCCACAAGTGCAGCGTCCCCTTTTGAGAGTGAGGCTCTGTTTGAATGCTCTAGGAGCACACTCAGGAAGCT
This sequence comes from Pteropus alecto, assembly GCF_000325575.1. Classification (NCBI taxonomy): domain Eukaryota; kingdom Metazoa; phylum Chordata; class Mammalia; order Chiroptera; family Pteropodidae; genus Pteropus; species Pteropus alecto. The sequence continues at coordinate 23,110,329 of NW_006443138.1, read as the reverse complement.
GGGCGGCCCTACCATGGGAAATAGCTTTCCTGGCATTCTCAAACTCTTCCCAGACAGAGCCTTCTGGTTTCTGGAAATCTGGTGCTCCTCCAAGGAGCTTGGCTTTCTTTGAAATTGCTGAGAATACACTGCTTATTCTCTTATGTTCATGAGAACTGGGGTTAGGGCAGGAGGCACAACTCCAGCTCCGTAAAGCTACCCACTTATATACCATTATTCTTTCAACCTAATGTAAATGAGTTCCACAACATGACTATGACCATAGCCCTGCTACACTTCTCTGTTTCATCTATCGGCCTCTTGTACACTATCTACCTTGGCCTCTAGAGGACAATCTTCCTCTCTATTCCCAACCCTGCCACCCATCCGACTACGTTGAAAATTCAAATGACGCATTGTTATTTCACAGGCCCTTGACCTCGGCCACATTGGTCTTCAATTCCACCTTAGTTACTGTATTTCGTCACCATACCCCTGGTGTTCTCACAACCTGGGGCCACTAGACCAATGAAGTCCCCAATATTTGGCAACTTCTCTCATTCTGTTCTCTAACCTCTTACTCTCATAAAGAGTGACATAACTTTTTAGGAGAGAGGACAGATTCTTTGGATGCAGTAGAAACAAAGTTTTGAGTTTGTCTTGAGAGTTCTAAATTGTCTCATATCAAATTGTGCCTTTTTTGACGTTTTACAACTTTTTTGGCTAATGTAATGTACTTTTGCTAGTGTTATCACATTTCCAACTATTTTATACACACACGTGCAAGTATACGCACACGCACACACACATATACATTTCCATTCTAGAAATTTGAGGAAGGGGAGCACACTTTCTTCTCCACTCTCCATCCTGCTAACTCTCTGTGTAGGCTCATACACATTTTTCTTCAACTTCACTGAGACTCTCAGACTCTCCAACACTCATTTTTCTTTTACTCTGCCAAGTTCTTTCTGGTTTCATTTTAATCAGTAATATGTCTAAATGTCATGATTATTTGACTTGCTTTTTGAAACTATCCTCAAATCTTTTGTTTTTCCATTGAACTAGCCCAGAAAACCATGAACTCTGGGTCAATGACAATAATTCAGAATAGTACGAATTATTGCATGCTTCATGTGTGTCATCTTGGTTTTATCTAATGTAATCTTCACAGTGATTTTATGAGATGAATATAATTATCCCCAATTTATAAATAAGGAAACCAAGGATCAGCAAATTTGAATAACTTGTTCATATTATTTCTGAAGTTAGAATCCGTGGTTCTTGAATGTTAATATATGAAAATACCCACAGATTCTGACTTGAGTTTACAAGAAGTATTAGAATATTCATATTTACAAAGCTCCCAAGATGATTCTAATGGTGAGGCTCACCTGAGGCTCTCATAACAGTCTTTTCTGGATTATCTAGATGGGAAAGGCATCTACGTTTGGGGCCCTCATAGTTCTATTACTACTGCTCTCTTGTGAACAAAGTGAGATTAGAATGATCTGTGTCTAAAATAAAATTGACTTAGAAAAATAAATCATACTATGACTAACACATAATATCAGCTCTATCAGTTTAAGTTATTGACTCAACTTAAAAGCACAGGATTAACTATTAGCAAGTCTAATGCTTTATTTACTGATTTTTTTTTTTTTTGCTGCTTTTTAACCATTGCGGCTTTTAATAAAAATTTTGAACAGTATTATAACTCATTGCAATAATTCTAGTTCTGACCATGAGAAAAAATATATGAAGACACGCGCTGACTTTCTGCATATTGTTTACATAGTGATCATGCGTTAGAACATTATAAAACTTGTTATGATAATATCTTATATAAAAATTGTATCAATGAACATATGATTTAAAATATATCAATAGCAGAAACAGCCAGCAATTTGTTTTTGTTTAATTGCCTATGATTTTTTTGGCTTATTAATAATCTATATGTTTTAAACAGTATTACTATTGAAGTCTGGGATTCTACATGCATTATAGAGAATTTCACTCTTCCACAATTCTTATACTTGCATGTTAAACTGATTAATTGCATTCATAGTATTCAAAAGTCCCCAGTATATCTAAAGAACTTCTGAAATGTTATATTATATTCTTCTTTTCTTTTTTTTCTTATGTCAGTGACTGCTTTATTCAATGTAGACAGCTGGGATAGCATATGTTTCTTTAAAAGAAACCTTTAAAATTTGGAGAGCACACTTTTAAAATTCACCAAAAAGTAGGGTGCATTTTGCTTCTTATGAGACTTATGAAATATCTGGAAGGATTTAAACATTGACATGTAAGAATCCTCACTCTACACTTGACGGTACATTGTAATAGGAGTTAAGTCCAGACATGTTTTTATTAATATTTGATGTAATTTCATATGTCATTTAAATAATGGCATTATATATCTTTATTTATATATCAAAGTTAATATCATTTTGCCCTGTTGGAGTATATTTTATAAGACCAAATGAAGTGATAAAAGTAAAAGCATGCTAATGAAAATGGGGGTCAAGAGAAGGGAAAGTAGTGTTTATTGGGCATCCATTGTGTTGTATATCAAGCACATCTCACACACATACACATGCGCACACACACACTTTGAGTTTAATCCTCATGATTCACTCAGTAGAGTAGACAGATTGTGCCATATTTTAAGAAAAGAATACTAAGGCTCCAAGAAATTAAGTAGTTTGCTTAAGGACAAAGGGTAAGTTGTGGAGTCTGATTAGCAAATCTTTTTGGTTTTCCTTCTCAAATGTATCAAGAATCCAACTACTTCCCATCACCTCCACTATTATTTCCTTAGTGTAAGCTGCCACCAATTTCTATCATTCTTGCATTATCTGAGCTTTTATCTCCTATTTATTTGGCTTTGATCTCTTATCATTCTACTATTTGTGGGCTGTGATCCAGCCCCACTGGCCAGCTGCACCTACTCCTCTCCCCTTGCAGTTTCTCAAACATTGTAGTCTTGCTCCTTCTTGAAAACTTTTGCATGGGATTGTTCTCTATAACAAAAATTATCTTTCCTTGTGTACCTCTTTTTCATCTTTTTCAAATCGTTACTCAAATGTTACCTTCTTAATGAAGCTTTACCTAAATTGCCTCATACCCGACCCTTACCTTGGAACTCCCTCTCTACTGCTTTATTTATTTATTTATTTATTTGTTTTTCTCTTACAATATGTCACCATCTACCAAGGGTAAATATTATTTTGATAGTTTCTCCCATTTATCTACTAGTAGATAAGCATCTTGAGGGTAGGTACTCTTAATGTTTTTTTTACATCGTTGTATCCCACTTGGGAGTGGCCCAAAATTGACTCCCTCTCCTGGAATTGCCCTTGGACAAAGGGAATCTGCCTCACCAAGGTAAATATCTTCCCTGGAAGAATCCCCCATTCAGTGACTGGTGGATGAGAGTATGAAGGCTCAGACCCCTTGTCACAATTTGAGACAATTATGAAAGGCCACCCAGCTCAAGAGTTTCCAGGAGTCAGGCTGAGATATTTTTTCGTTTGCAACCATGTTACAATTCATCATCTCCCTATGCCCAATTCTGCTTCTTTCACTTCTTTCAAAGTTCTTGGGAGCATATGCCAATAAACTACCTGCAAGGAAATCTTCATCTCAGACTTTGTTTCCTTGAGATCCCAGTCTATGCCCCAGCACCAACCAAAATCTTGGCATGCAGCAAATAATTCAATAAATATCTTTTGAATAAATAGATGAATGAATGAAATAATAGAAGAGAATAAAACAGAATAGGATAAACTAGAATAGGATAATGTTTAAGAATTTATGTACTAAAGTCAGGAAGATTTGTATTTGAATCACCACTCTGTCTCTTAATTCTTGTGACTCAGGATTATTTACTTAACAATTAAATTTCCTCATCCATGAAAGAGATTATAATAGTACCTTTCTCAGAGAATGTTTGTTAGTAGTAAATTAGATAAAGCATATAAAACTCCCATCCTAGTGCCTGAAATATTTAAGTTCTTAATAGATGCTATAAAAATTATTACAGTTACTATTTTTTCAAGAGATGTAGTTAACTTCCAAAATCAAAAGTTCTTTCTTTCTGTAGCTTGGTTCAAATCTATTACCAGGTCAGAATAAAAAGAAAATAAATGGGGATTCTTTTCTCCATCATCCCTAGTCAAATAAACTTGAGAGTGAAAGTGAGAAATATAAAAATAGTCATGTTAGGCACAGGTTAAATAAATTAAATAAAACTATAGTTACAGACTTCCAGATCAGAAAAAAAAAAATGCAACACATCTATAAGTATTATAATGCTATTAGAGTGGTTAAAAGGGCAATTAGTCCAACCTCTGTTGCTAGGCTGGACTTAAGTCATTCAAAGTAGTTTGTCATCCAAATGAATCTCATAGATAAGTATGAAGAAATACTTCAAGATTTCTTACTGAAGTGTGTTCCAGTGTTTAATCATTTGGTACCATCAGATTCTCCTTCAAATAACCTTTAATCTATTTGTAGAATTTTAATCTATTTCATCCAGTTTTGGCTACTATACTAAGCAGGACAACTGATCTCTGTTCTTTGAGCCTCAACTTCAGTACTTTAATTAATCGAGTTATTTATCGAGCTTTATGCCAAGTATTGGACTGGGCTTGGTGACAAGTTCTAATTCATGGTCCTCCTTACTGTTATCTGACCTCCTTGGAGTCCCCAAGTCTCTTTCATCTTTTCTAATAATCTTATTTTCATTTTTGTTGACCTTTTTTGAGTGAGCTCCAATTTCTCTACAATTCTTATAAATACTTCTGGAAAGGCTTGATTATTGCCAAATATGGGGAAAAGATTACTGCTTATGATAAGCTTGTTATACTCCTATTAATATATTTCAGCATAATGTTAGCTTCTTAAGTAATTGCTTTATGCTGCTGAATCATTCGATTTTTGTTGTATGATGAATTTTAAGCCATTTCCCCCTCAGTACTTGAGCACACAAAGTCTTTTTTAAATCAGTTGAATTTGTTTTTCTGTTCCTCTTTGTACAATCTTTCATTTAAACTTATTAAAATCAGCTCCACTTTTTAAAGTTGTTTTTCTACATATTCAAATTAAATGCTCATAATGCCCCTATTTTTTTAAATGAGCAATTCTTCTTATATCCTTCCTACTATATTTCGATTCAACCCAACATTTAACACCTATTATGTGCCAGGTATTGTGCTAGATATTAATGCTACAAAATGGGTAAATATGGGCCTTATTCAGAAGTTCTCAACATAGAAGTGACAGAAAATTCTAAGTGCCAAGATAGAAGAATGCATACATTCAGTAAAAGGTCACTTGATAGACTTCCTGGTAGAGATGATGCTAATCTGAGCTGTAATGATTGAATGAGAATTGAGTAATGAGGAAGATAGAACTACAGCATGCCAAGCAGAGGGAACTATACGATCAAAAGTTTAGAGGCTTATAATAATATATATGGGGACTATAAGCAGCTTCTTATCACTAGTTTAAAATGCAAGTTAAGGAATGGTGAGCAAGGATCAATTATGGACAACACAGCTTCTGCTCACAAAAAGTTTAAAATCTAGTAACATTTTAAGGCTAAGACAATTATTTACTGTAACTTAAAGAGGCACCAAGAGAAGGGATTAAAGTGCTATTGAGTTTTAAAGATGAATAATGGTAATGAGGATAAGAATGTCATAAAAAAGCTTCATAAGGGAGATGATGTTCAAGCTGACCTTGGAAAGAACATATTCAAAATCAGGAAAACATAAGGCATAGAGGCATATTAAGGGAAGAAAATATCTTCTCTTTATAATTAATATTTAGATTTATTTTATAGAGGTGAGACTATTTAATCAGAAGTAAGCAACTCTAAAACTTGAGATACTACTATATAAAATTAAAGGAGGCTGGATTGGAAAACAATTTCTATCAGAAGATAATAACATGATCAGAGTAGATCATAATGACTGCAGTCCTTAAAGGCAAAGAGCATGAGAACTTTTCACTCAAAGAGTAAGAGAAGTACTCTAGGCTGTCAGTAAAAGGACAGAGGTTTAGGACAGTAAAACAGATCCACCTTGAGAGACTTGGTGAGAATCTAAGAAGCACATGATCTGGAACACAGGCTGGGGAACTTGGAACATGGACCAAGAAAAAAAAAAATTCAGGACTCATCTCCAAAGAAAGCAATTGCATTATTGAGCACAGCCTGAGCAGTAGATATAGAGCCCAGAAGTCAAATAATGTTTCTTGAGGGCAGGACCTTAGAGCTAAACCAGTCCCAGGAAACAGGAAGTAAAGTTAGATCCATGAAAAGAGTAGAAAAAATCCCAAGATGAGGACAAAAAGGTTAGATTATAAAAATGAGGAAGTGAAGAGGAGGGCCGAACAGCATCTTGGCACAGATTCTTTCCCTTCCCCTTTCCCTAAGTTTGAATTAACATATAGTTCTGTCTTTTTAAAACTTTTTTTCAGATTCGCAAGAGGAAATTCTTCTAAAAATAACTGTTTAGTTGTTTTGTTGTTGTTGTTGTTGTTGTTTGTTGTTTGTTGTTTTTTGTAGACAGAGTATTAAAGAGTCCGTAAAAGATCTCTTAAAATATTTTAACTTTCTCTGCTTAAGAGCTATGCTTTACACCAGCACAGACACAATTTCAGTTATCCCTGCATGTGGTATTTTAAGGATCATATTACAAAGAGAAAGACAATAGTAACTTATTATGATATCATCATTTTATTGTCTTGGGATAAGTGAGTGATGGTCTCAATTTCAATTCATTAAATAGTTTTTATCCTGAGAATATCTGTGGTTTCATATGAGTTCCTCTCTTTATTTGTTTGATTTTTTTAATATTTCACACTATTCACTTGGATTAGAATATTAAAATCATGCTACAAACCTAGAGAGGCTTGTTGGAAAGTCATTAATA
>NW_006443138.1:23086174-23103291 GCF_000325575.1 Pteropus alecto | reverse complement strand
TATTGTTCTTAACAGTACTCTTTCTAGAAGTCTCATATGGGTTCCTGACCTTCTGCCTTCAATTTCTTCCACACTCTGTCCTTCTAAAAAATTAAATAACTCACCTTTTTAACTTGGCCGTGCTTCCATTTTAACTCTCCTTCCTCTTTTCCAGCAGCTTTTTAAACAAATTCTTGCCATTGTTAGATCGATCTTGAAGAAATTATACTGTCATTCAAACCTCTATCTTTAATATAAAAAAAGCTGGGCTAATGATTCTTAAATGTGTTCTTGTAGCAAAGTTCTATAACTCTAAAGATATATTTTTAAAGAGCTACTATTTTACAGAATTGTTAGAATTAAAAGCTATACAAAAGATAATTTAATTAAACTCCCTATTTTATAAAAAATTAATTATTGTTTAGGATACAGTATGTACTTGAATAATATTTTTTCTCATTGATTTATACTTTCCCAATTTATAACATCGATATATACACATGAATTAGTTATTTTTCTGAAAGTGAAGTATAGTTCTATAAATATATATGGTATAACAATTCACTGTATTTTTTTTCTTGCGAATGTAATTTAAATCAATATTTTGAGAGCCAGAGAAACCCAACCATGTTCTTCAGGTTCTCAGTTAATTGAGCTGACACAAACCCTTTTGGTCTGATTCCAGTTCTCATGGCTCCATATCTTTCATGGCCTCAAAGAAAAATCTTTGTATGGTATATATGCCTCTAAAAAATACTGAAAAGAAAAGTGATAGAAACAAAAGCCTTTTTGGTATGCCTTATGAGTGTTTTTCATCTTCTGGTTTTTAAAAACAATTTGATATAGAGATATATTTTGCCCTCAATTATTTTAGATATAAAACTAATGTTTCTTCAAGATGCTTGAAGGCTTTATACATTCTATTATTTATATATTATATAGGTTACCAAATTATGTTTGCTCAAGAATTGTGCCAGTTAAATGGAATAATGTATGTATAGAACCTAGAGCATAAGAAAAATCAGTATAGGTCCTTTTCCATTCCTGTAAGATTATAGATGGGTAAAGGAAAAATCAATCATCAGTATTATTTTTTCTTTTTTTTTTTAACTTGCATGTCACCACCACATCCTTATTCCCAAAGTTTTCAAAAATAGTAATTCCAAGATAATGCAAAGGCAGTGGTTTGCAAAGTGTGGATTCTCAAATCAGCATTATCAGAATACCTGGGCACTTAGAAATGCAGATTCTAGGGCCACATCCCAGACCCACTGAATCAGAAACTCCAGGGGCAGGATACCAGATATCTGACTTTTAAGGAGCCCTTCAGGTTGACATTAAGAACCATGAGCACAGAGACTTTCTCACTTTCTTTTGCTGGGTCTCCTTCCCTGGTATAGGGGATAGGGATTGCATTCTTTACTAATTAGTATCTAGACAGAAATTTATGTCAGAGATTTAACATAATCAATCCCATATGATTCTTTTTCCAGACACAAACTGTATCCCAGCTCTTCAGCACAGAGTTGGAGAAATATTTCTTGGTTTAGATATTTTGTGCTTGCCAGTGGCACTCTAATTTGACATCAGTACTATTTCTCTGCATCTTGCTTATAGTATAAAGTGTTTGTCCCCTTGGGTCTGCTTCAGGAACTGATCCATAAATTCAGTGTGTTTTTGTTTTCTTTTGTTTTCTTTGTTTTTGTTTTTGTTTTTGTTTTTTTACAGTTTGATTTCTTATCAGGTGAAGCTCCCAGAGTCTCTCCTTGCACTATGCCTGTAAAACATAAACATTAAAACAGTAGAACAGGTTATTAAAAGTTGTTTTTAGTGACTACTCTGGGCTATTTTAAGGAATGCCCTATGAAAGCACTATTTATCGTTCTCTGACAATATGTCTCCAGTATATTATTTATAAATGATTGACTCTCACAGACTAGAAATAGCCTAGTAGATGATATAAGTATCATGATTTTGTACCAACCAGTTGGATCACCACCAATAATAACTAGCTTATACTCTTTCATTTTCATAGTATACTCTGCTTAGAATCACAATATCACAAAACCCTGTGGTAGACAAACAGGCCTTCTTGATATAGGTAGGGTTAGCTTGGTTGTCACAATTGCAGTGATGCATCACCACAAATTTGCTCTCTGGTTTTAAGAGTGAATTCATGCTTATTCACCTAAGTAACTTAATAGCTTGACGATTTTTAGGTAAACTGTTTAACATTATATACTTTTCCGCTGTAAATGACAGATATTCTGCTGTAAATATCTGATATTTCATTGGGTCTATATGATGAAGTCTACCTACATCTAGCTATTTTGGCTACAAATAATACTCAGTTGAGTCAATTAAAGGAAAATAGTTGTCTTAAGTATAACATAGAAATCTATTTTCCAATGTCTTAGCTTGGATGCCCTAGTATTTTTATTGCATTCTTCAAATGCTTGTGCAGAAGTTCCTGTCAACCATCTTCTTAGGGTCTAGATGTTACTGTTGATGTTATAGTTTGTGAAATCAGCTTTTGAGTACTTAATTATGTTCCAAGCATTGCTTTTAGAACTGAGGGGATGTTATGGGGAAGCATTCCATGAGAGAGCTCAGAGGGGGCATGGGTTTGGCATTTTACTGGACACATACTTGGGTGAAAGTGGTTTGAAGTCTGAAAATACTAGAAAGGACACATACTTGGGTGAAAGTGGTTTGAAGTCTGAAAGTACTAGAAAGGAATGATGCTGCATATGCCATTCCCATCAGGCAGTTCTCTAATGAGGACTCTGCTCCCACATAGCTCTTGGAATTCAGACAGTTCTTCATTTTCTGTACCGTCTGGGCCTTACCTTCACTTATGTTTGTTCTTCAAGCTTGGGGCTCCTGGCATTCATGTTTTCCAACTTGGTCTTTCTTCCCAGACAGCTTTGGCATCTTATATACACTCCCTTTTTACTCCTGCATACAAAGACTGTCTTATCTCCCTTTCTTTCACAGTGGCTCTTTTTGGACAGTAAAATGGATGCTGCTTATTCATTCTAACTTGAACCCCAATGTTATTAGCAGTATAACTGCCTTCTTCACTCCCACTAGAGAGTAGTGAAAGCTCAACCTTCCAAAAGACAATTGCTTGATATCCTGTAGATAGTCACAGGGCTTCCAGGTGGCTTCAGCCCTAGAAAGGGTTCCAGAAAAGGTGAGGAAGGTATTTAGGAGTAGGAAACAGATGCAATATAAACTCATCCTCTGTTTGGAGAAATACTTTATTTCTAAGATCAAGGCAATGGGCTTTTCTAACTGCAATGCCCAGTATATGAACAAAGGATGCTATCAATGGCTTGAGTGTACTATCAAATGGTTCTGATTACAGTAGCACCCCCCTTGTCTGCAGGGGATATGTTTCAAGACCCTCAGTGGATGCCTGAAACCACAGATAGTACCTAACTTTATATATAGTATGTTTCTTCCTATATATACATACATACCTATAATAAAGTTTAAATTCTAAATTAGGTACATTAAGAGATTAATAATAATAACTAATAATAAAATAGACCAGTTATAATAATATGCTATAATCAAAGTTATATGAATGTGGTTTCTTTCTCTCTCTCAAAATATCTCACTGTACTGTACTCGCCCTTCTTGTGATGATGTGTTGACTGTAGGTAACTAAAACTGCAGAAAGCAAACGATGGATAAGGGGAGACTACTATATATGAAAACTCCAGCCAGTGTGCTACATTAGCTGAAGCACCTTCTCTGACTACACCGACTTAAAAAAAAAAAAAAAAAGTACCTCTATTATAGCACCAGTTGCCTGAACTGTCATGTATGTAACAAGTGGTCTCTTGACTATAGGTTGGCCAAGCAACAATGACCCCTGTGGCCTGACTTGAAAACATGACTCAGGTCTGCCCAATTCTTGCTTCTATAAACTTAAATTTGGAATAAGAGACATGTAAAATACTTTCTAGTTAGCAGTAGGATTTTAAGGTGAAAAGTTATGATATGGTGAAAAGGCCCAAAGAAGTCATATGTAAATCAAAGCTATGAGGAAGCATAAAATAATGAAAAAGGTAATGTGATATAGAGAAGCAGACATCACCTGAGGGAGGAGAAAACAGGTGATCTCCATAATAAGATTTTTTATGGATTTCCACTTTAGTATGTGCAAGTCTTTATGTAACAAGATATGTACTCTCAATCAGTTTTAATTTGTAAAAACTCAACTTCTTTTTGATATATTTCAAATAGTCATTTGACCCTTTTTGGATCATTCTCTACCAGATTCTTCTTGTTCCTAACAGTATTTGAAGACTTATCAGTGTTCTGATTGTGCCAAAGGCCTTCCTTCAATAATTAGAGTTAAAACATTTTGAAGACTTATATGTCACTGCTGTCAATAAAACTACTTTCCTAGCACTATGCTGATGGCCCTTGTCAAGTAACCTCTTACTTGAGGTCTGAAGATGCTTTTTACCACCGAGATAAAGGATTTGATTGACCTATCTAAAGACGATCCTCTTAACTGGTGATTCTCACACTGGGAATCTCTTAGTTCTTTTTCATCTTTGCTTCTGGATCCTGGAATGGTTTTCTCTTTAAAACTGACTTGCCCTGAAAAGTTCATCAGCAATCTAACTCTGTCTTCTCAGACCTTTCATGAGCTGGCGGAGTTATAGATTTTTATTTTGCCCCACTTATTTTCATAAGACCAGAGATTGGCTCACTTGTCGATGTAGGTTTAAAATTAAAACCACACCACTACTTACTTAACTTTGAATACATTAGCTAAATTCAGGATGAACAGGTTCTTAGGTATTCTCTTTACTTGTCAGTTGTGCCCTTCAAACCACTGTTTTCCACTAGGGAGAAATTGTAGATAGTACCTAGTCATATGTCATGATTTCTCCATACCCTTTGTCCTACAAAGGTCGGATGCATGGAATTTGATCTTTGTCATCCAATAGAGGTCCTGAACTAAAATATTATTGCAGTTCACCACTCAGGTCTGTTTCTTGACCCATGATTGTATTATCTCTGATTTATAGGGTTCTATCCACTGAACACTAAGATTGAGTCATAGTCTGTGTATTTGGCTCTTTCCATTTTTTTCCCTGCTATATCAGTGGTTTGAAATGAAGAGTGTGACATTGTAAAAATAGGAAGAATCACATGTGGAGATAAAGAATAGTTTACTTGATAATCAAAACCTCAGTGAAGGGGTAAATGGAAAGGAGACCAGTAATTTGAAATAAATTAATTTGAATTTAGAGAAGCAAATTTCCTTAGACCATCTGCACATTTGCAGTACAAGATTTCCTTCTTTAGCAACAGATTATTTGATAAGAATGCTACCTGTACTATTTTAATAGCTTTCTCACTGATTTTCCTGCATCCACTTTCTTGTCCCATGATCTATTTCCCAACAATATATTCTGTTCCCCACCAAAACACAGAGGCAATCAAGTCAGCTTCCTCTTCAGAAACCTGCAGTAGTTTTCTTTTGTCAAGCAAGGTCATCCCATGCATACAATGTCGTTGTAAGCATTTTGATTAATCCAACCCTCTAGACTCTGCCCAGCAGGTCTCTTTAAAATGCAACCTCACCAACCTCACCATACACTATGAGCTTAAGCTAACACTTTAGCCATTTCTAGTGAGTAGTGAAGTTAAAGCCCAAGTAAAGGTATCCACAACCTGAGCTGCCTGAGGGTCCCCTCACACAGAAATTTTTCCATGTCTGTTTTTCATGATGACCTTTCGTCTGGGATATTCTTTCCTTTCTTTGTGGATAATTTTTTCTTATTTCTCAGACCAGAATGAACCCACCCTGTGTGTTTTCTTTAACCATCATTATGATGTGGCAAAATGATGTGTGTATCTATCTCCCAAAGAGCTGAAGTTTCTTATCATTCTTCATGTTCCCAGTAGACAGAGATTTATATTTAGCATATTACATGCTTCATTGAAAGGCAGGTATTGGAGAAGGAGAGGAAGACAGTGTTCAGCTGTCAGCTCTTTCAGGGGTTAACTCAGCAGTGGAAAACCACTTTGGCCAATTTTCCTTATTTAATGAATATTCAACAAAAGGGCATAAAGGCCTGGCCATCTTGCTTCAACTGGGGACAACTCTAAAGGCCTATTAGCTTTAGAGCTTCCTGTAGGATTGTCCAAGGCCGTCATTGTTGGGCATGCAGTGCTTCCCAGCTTTTCTTTTAACCCAGTCCCTCTTCCTTGCTCTCCCTTCCCCAGGTGTTGAGGCACTGCCAAGTGATCTGTATGAAACACTCCATCTCAGAATCTCCTTACTTGGGGAACTCAACCTATAACAATTAGTAACGGGAGTGATCCAGGGAAGCAGGAGATACTTGAGAGTTTAGAAACTGGATCATTTATCACTCAGCTACCAATGAAAACCCAATACTGGCATTTTGGGAGAATGATAGCCTCTGGTACAAAGTTGTAGTCTACGTGTTAAGACTTCCACCTGTGTGATTTGGAGTGCTGTACTAGCATAGTGGTGAAAGAGAATGCACTAGCATTGTATCACTAGTTTGAGAAAATAGTTCCTTATAAGGTCAATGGAATTGAGTGTCTCTTGCTAAGCTTAATTGACAGTCTAGAAAATGATAACAACAAGCTCAGAGTGATTGGTCATCAATTGAAAGCTAATAAAAATCAGAGGGCCTCTTTGGTAGCATACAAAGAAGTTCTCAATTCCTGTAGAAGGAGGACAGAGAACACCAAGAACACTAGATACTTAAGCAATAGAATAACTAACCCAGAAGAAAGTTTAAATTCCCAAATGGGGTAGATCTATTATAAAGGTCAGGACCCTCGTTGCAGAAGAATGGAATTATAACATGCGAGTCGGGGATATTTGGGTCGATACTCTGACTAAATATTAAAACTAGATTCCCCTAATAGCTCTGAGCTTACAGAAATGACCTGCCACTTCTTATCGAAAGCTAGATCTCCTTCCTTCCTTGAAAACAATGCAGAAACTCTTCCACGAAAGACTTTTACACACCCCTCCCTTGTTGTACCCCCACCTCCCTCTTAGCCACTGAGCCTATTACTAGTGTTACACAACAGAATAACCCAGCAAGGGACCTGTTGGGCCTGATAAAGCAGGAAGAAACTATATTCTAAAAAAAGTTTTAAGACCTTGTAGGAACTATAGCATACATGTGGGACTGAAGTTTTTGGGTGTTTGATCAAGGGAGCTGGAAGAGAAAATTTGATAGGAGAGAGTTTATGATGTGTGATTTTCACATATTGACTTTCCACCACAAAGGAAGCACAATGCCTGTCAGGCTGCCCGTTTTGAGCTGCCACTTGACCCGAGAGACTTTATAGTATTAGAGACATTAGTGATGGGAAAAGATACTGTGGCAAGTGTGGCAAGCCCCTATGGGAGAATCACAACACAGAGACTCTTTTTCTGACCACCCAAACTGAAATTTCTCCTCTGTAATATACCTATTTTTCTTTCTTTCTTATTCTATTTATTCATAGAAATTGTCATAATGTGATAGTATATGTTTTGATACTTTGTGTATTTTCAATTTTCCTGACCAGAATATAAACTCCATGAGTGCAAGAGTTTTATTTAGTTTAATGCTGTCATATTTCAAAATGCCTAGAAAAGCATTTGGCAACATTAGATGGGTTCACTAAGTATTTGTTAAATAAATAAGTCAGTCAGAAATGGGCAGGTGGTCCAAATATGGTTTATGACATGTGAGTGGAAGTATGTTAAGTGTCTTTTGAGAAAGGATTATCATTGCTGAGATAGACCCACAGGAAGAGACAAGACTCTCTCTTCTTCCTTTGGACGTGTTTATGTTGAAAATGGAACAGCAGAAGTCATCTTTGATTTGGCTGTAGGAGGACACATACGCAAAGATCAAATAATATGGAGAGATGGAAATAACTGGGTCTTTGATATCATTGAGCTATCAATCTGAGCCTTCCCTACTAGGGGCATACAATTGTGAGAAGGGGTAAATGCCTAACTGATTATGTCAGTGTTCTTAAATATAATTTCAGTTACAATTTTCTTCTTCACAGCCAAGAGCAATCTGGCTGATGCACATACCATTTCTAGCCCTTCTTACTATACCATTCCATATATCTCATTCTTAGAGACATCAAAACTCTAGATGTCCAGCTGTTCATGTGTGCTTTTGCTCAGGTATGCCCTCGGTCCCTTCCTTCCACATATGTAAAATTCTACTCTATCTTAACACTTCCTCTTATGTGGTCCAGTTGAGAAGTTTCTGTCCCTGTCATGCCTCCCTGACAACTTCCTGCTGCATTACAATCCCTCTTTCTGCTATAGTTGTGAGACTATCACTGCTCTTCTAAGAGTTAATCAATGCTACTATAAAAAAGTATAAAACTATAAAAAAAACTATAAAAAACATAAAATAAACATGATTCTTATTTTTTGTTGTAAAATAAAGGACATTAAGAAAATATTTTAACGAGTACAACTTTGAAGTGAACCATGCGATTTTATCATCTTCAACATTTTGTAGATTATAAAATTGGAGCTGGGAAAAACCTTTCTCTAGAATTTATGAAATAATGCTTTAGATTGGGTTTCTCACTTTTCTTGGGATATTTCTGCTTTCACACAAATCGTTGTTCAAGAAAAATGACTGTGTCTAGAAAGGAAAGGGAGGTGAGTCATTCTTTCCATCCTTGCACAGAATAAATAAGTCACTAAATTTAGCATCTTCATTTGATTTTTGCAAAGCATTGACTTTCTTAGATTTTTTAATATTTACATTTGAAAACAAAGCCAAATAACCAATTATTTTAACAGATATTCACTTCATTTGTTACATTATTTAAAAGAATGAAAAATTTCCCATTTTAATTGTATTTAATTATTTTGTATTTCTTCTATATGGATATATTGTTAACAAAGTTTACTAAAACCAAATATTTTGAACACATTTTTGTATTCTAAGTTTGTTAAAGTAAGACAAAACCCAATTATGTGAGAATACATATTGGTGAGTCAGAAATCTGAAGGTCAGGCTTTCTGTTTTTTTTTTCAGAATAACCTCAGACAAATGGTTTCATCCTCTGTTTAACTTGTGTGAAACATGATCATTTGATTTGTCTTCTATCATATATATTCATCCAATGACTTATTTTAAACTTAGAAAGACAATTCCAGCTTCTATAGAAGAAAATTAAATGTGTGCATGTGGGTGTAAAAGATACCAATTACTTCTTTAAGCATTTTATAATCTGAGTGAATAAATAATGTGATGCAGTCAATTCTGCTTCATGAGTGGTATTTACAAAACTATAGAAAACCATAAAGATCTCTTTAAGACAGGTTATCAGGAAAGATTTTACAGAGCGGGTGTGTTTTAAATTTTGACCTTGATGTTTTAGAAGGGATTAAGAGCATGGATTCTTGAGTAAGACCGCTCTGTTTAAACTTCAGCCTACCTGGAATGAATACGTATTTGACTATAGATATAACAATAGCTATTTTATACGACTGATGATAGATTTAAAGAATTTAATATATGGAAAGTCTTAGAACAGTCTCTCATGTTGTATGAGCTTAAAAATGTTAACTATCATTTTAGTGGGTGATGAGATATGGTGAGCATCCCAAGCTAGGGAAATCGCAGGAGCAAATATCTTCAGAAGGACTCAGTTGACCAATTGTGTTAGTTTCCTAGGGCTACCAAAACTCGTCAACAGAAACTGGATGGCTTAAAACAAGAGGCATTTATTCTCTCTCAGCTCTGGAGGCCATAAATCTGAAATCAAGGTGTCAGCCAGGACACAGTCCCTCAGAAGACTTCGGGGAGAATTCTTCCTTACTTCTTTCCGCCTCTGGTGGCTCCTGATGTTTCTTGGCTTGGATAACTCCAATCTCTGCCTTCATCTTCACATGATCTTCTCTTCTGTATCTTCTTTCCTTCTTTACTCTTGTAAGGATAGATGTCATTAGATTTAGAACCACCCTACTCTAGCATTCCCTTATCTTGAGAGTCTTAACTTAATTAGGGTCACATTTCCATGTTTCAAATAGACATATCTTTAAGGGGACCATGCCTCAAGTTAATACACCTGTCTATAGAAATTTAAAAGTACATAAAGCGGAGCTTTAGACTAGAGTTAAAAAAAATAAAAAAGTGGTATTCAATACCTGGGCACAGGTTAATAATTTATTTTATCAACATTGGCAAGCATTGAAAATGTGAGTGACAAGATGAAAGCTATGATTTAGAAAGTTTAATTTGGTGGCAGAGTCCAGAATTTGCTGAATTGAGAAGAAACTGGAGACAAAAACTAGTTAGGAGATATGTGTGAGAAACTCCCAGTGAAGTCAAGACTTAGTCTAGGGTCATGATGCTAGAAATTAAAAAAATATTTTAACGCAAACATTTAAAGAACTTGACCAAAAATTGGTCGGAAGTGGTTAAACATATGAGACAAGTTAAGGGATTCTTTCAGATTTTAAGCATTAGTTACTCAGAAAATTCTAGTAGCATTTTCAAAAGTAAAACTAAGTCCAGACAGGGAGCTATTGTGAAGATAATGTGATTAAATGTTTGTGAGGCATATTGAATTTGTGTTAGCTATTCAGGACTATATCCTAGCAAAGAATAAGAACTATAGATATAGTTTTGAGAGTCCTTTTTATGTTTATGATTTTTAAAACAATGTTGCTGAGAGAGTTTATAGTCAAAGGCTTTGAGACTCTGTTCAGAGACAGTCCTTAAAATGCCATATACAGTAATGTTAATTGGGAATTTGGCTAACAAAAGAAGGAAACTATAATTTAATTCTTATTCAACCATTCTGCCAAAACCCATTCGCATAAGATAAAATATATATAACAACTTACCTCCCTTTTCATCTTTATTAGGAAAATAAATCTGCTTTATTTCAATTGGCTTTGTTTCTGAGCTGTAATTACTTCAGTGACTATGGTATCTGGTCATCTCGGAAAAAGCGTTCTATCAACATTTTGGGTCATTTTAATTTATCATCTTGCTATAGGTCAAAAATGACCCCCCAACTTTTTTTCTGTTCTCTTTGCCAACACACTTGCTTTTTGTTTCTTGTAGACTGAAAATATTGATTTGCCATACTCATGTGACAGCTGATACTAACTTTAAAAACTGTTTCAGTATTAATAGCATGGGGCCATGCTTTGCCAATAGAGTAATAACTTCTAATAAAGAAAATCTACTCTCCTATCTACTTGTCAAGAGCTGTATCATCAGAGATTTAAAAAAAAATAGTATATAACCTATAGAAAGAAAAGACAAATAAATAATCAATAACAAATAAATAATACATTATTAATAAAAGTAATGTCAATGTTTTGTCAAAAGAAGGAAAAGGATAGTTGTGGGAAGTTTGACAAAAAGTTAGAGATTCAGGGAAATTTGCAAGAACACTCACACTTATCAGCAGGCGTACATTCAGAAAGGGCTGTCTCCAAGTTAGTGTTTCTCAAAGTATGATTCTGGGGCTGCCACTACCAAAATCAGCTTAGGAGCTTGATAAAAAGACAGATATCTGGACCATAATTCTGGGGAATTTTTACAAAGATATTTTTATCTGTTCTGTGACTATAGAAACATTACTCTAAAGTCCTTTAGGAAAATCTAATAAAAAAAATTTAAAACCCTGGCTAGCCAATAGCCAGCAGTGGCCTGGAATAGGCAGCAGTTTCAGCATCTCCTGCTCTCAGGTCACTCTCTACTGAGAAGCTCAGCCTGATGGGAAGCAGGAACCTTTTTCGGGTTGTAGTCCCCCTCAAAAAAAAAAACAAAAAAAAAAGGTTTTGTGAGCTTTATCTGTGAAACCAACCAACTGACCCTTAAGATGTCTTTCCAGTCCCTCACAGCTTACCTGAAGTCTGAAATTCCTTCAATAAAATAAAATTCTTTAAGTTTTTTTGGATCACAAGGAGATAGGACATTGCTTGAAATGGATATGTCTTATTTTAGACAACTGATTGTTGTAGTCATCTCAAATTATTAATTAGATTGTATGAAATAAAGAAAAAATAAGCTCATATTTTGATAGAAGGGAACAATAAAGAGACCTGGAAGGCAATAGGAGACTAATGTAATATAACAGGGAGAAAATGGACATTAGAATGAGATATGGACTCAACTCTGAAATTTTATAATGTAGAAGAGATGTTTATTCTTTTGTACCTTCAATTTCCCACTCTATGAAATGGAGAATATTATCAACAGTATCAGGATTGTTGATAACAGTAAAGATTAAATGTGACAATATTGTCCCGGCACAGTCTAGGTGCTCAATGAAAAACATTTTTTTTTCTTTCCTGGATTTGAGGAACGTTTTATCCTCCAGAGAAGACAAATGGTTCAGAAGTAAAGAAGAATATAATTTAAGTACACTTTAAGGTCTTCACATTTTGCTCATGATATGCCATGAAACTGCAATGTGGAATGCAGCAGGTAGGGATGATACGACTGACACTTTAAATATAACCTACTCCCATACATTAGAATTATGACCTCGTCCTTGTGTGTCACCCAGTAGGAAATATGGGATAGCACATTTTGGGATAAATGTCCAGACTTAAACATTTTTAAAAGTCAGTCTCACCATTTTTTTTTTAACTCCTATCTCACTTACTTTTAGAGCCCCATGACTTTTAAATTATGCTCCTTATCTGAGATATCAGACTAGACGGCTTTTTTTCTGCACACATATCTACTGAATTCCTTACTTTCTTCCCTCAGTTTTTGTTATTGCTCTCTCCATTTGCCTCAGTCCAAACCCCTCTTCAAAGGCAGTAAAGGTATATTGGTATAAAATGAAATACTTTACAAATCAAATGTCCTATAGTTCAGTCAGCAAATGGAATCTTGGCAATGAACATGTTGGTTTTCTTCTTATATTTTTAAAACCTAAAATATTTGCCTTATATACTTTATGCTTTATTTTTAACAAAGCTTGCTTTATGAAGAGAAAGTTTGGATAAAGACATATCTCTGTAAACTAGTTGAGATGCCCAGCTTTTCTTCTTGCCTCCAGTCAAATGCAGTAGTTGAAATCAAATGTTTTAGTCTCTGGAGGTCATTGAATCTAACAAAAGTTTTAAAAGGCTTTTGGTTTGTGACTATATAGTTTGTGACTATAACATATCAAAATGTCTGAGATATACTTAAGGATGGCTTCTCATGTTGTTTTTGTATGTGGTTAGGCCATAATTTTAAATGTATTTAATGGTCAACTACTGGACAACGTAGCTATGCAGTAAAAAGGCATAGTGATATGAGGGTTTACAATAGGAAACACTGATCTACTCTTGTGAGTTATACAAACTTTCTCAAAGAAGTGTTGATTGAATGAAAATCTGAAATATGAATCAACTTAGATACGGGTTTTGGAGCTTTCTGTGGAGGAAAAGCAGCATGTACATGGTCCTGAGGTGGAAAGGGGCATAGTACATGGTAATTGAAAGTTGGACAGAGTAATAATAACTGAGTGTTGATGATGGAAAGATAGGCAAGAAAAATAAGCATATGCAGCTTTGGAAGCCATGTTATATAGATTTTGGTCTTTCTCTTAAAAGCAAAGGGAGTCAGCGAAAGGTTTTAAGTAGGAAATTGACATGACTAGATTCATATTTTAAAAAATACTATTCTAAGCTACAGGAAGAGGATTGATTGAAAAGGCAGGAGCTGATAGAGGGAAACCAGATAGGAAATCTTTGCAAGATCTATGCACAAAAAGCTGGCATCAAGGGTGGATGTGAGGGTAATCTTAAGGGCAGTTATAAGTGTACTGGTAAGAGTCATGCTTTGGATGCAAAGAAATGAGTCACTTTTGGAAGCATTTATAGTATAATATGAGTTAAAAACTTGATTACATTAGAGGAGTGTGAGGGAGAGAGATTTCAACAGTAACACTCGAGTTTTGGTTTCAAGTTTGCTCAGTTCATGAATGAATGGATAAGGGCTTTATCTCTAATATATATATATGAAGATATATAAATACACGGGAGATAGGTATATAGGTTTTATAATTTGGGTAGTGTTCCTCCAAACATGCTAACAGAAAGGAACATAGTATGAGCTTGTTTGGGCAGCTTTTGGACACCCTAGGATCAGAAATCTTTTCTGGTCATGGGAAGCTGACATTCTTTTCAGCAAATTCCAGGAGATATAAAAATCATTGTATGGTCAAATAACATGTTCCTGCCCATTGTGATTCTTACCAACCACAACATATATGACCAGATGTTTCTTTTACCCATTCATTTTATCCAAATGCATTCAGAGTTCACACCAACAGTTGTGTCAGTGAGGAAAAAAATAGGAAAATCATTAGTATGTAGATTTTAGGACACATACTATTAATGTATAAATCCTTGTTTCAATACTAGGACCTTGGACAATTTATATACTTTTTTGTATGGCAGTTTTCTATAAAAATTTTTTAAAATGTTATAATAAAACTTACTTCATAGAATTGCTGTAAGAGGTAAATGAGCTATTACATGTAAAGTGCTTAAGAAAATGATTTACATTAGAGTTTCTGACCTCTATCTGTAGATTTAGTGTTGTGGTGACCATATTAAGAGTCTTGGACATGATATAAATATCTCAAAAAAGTCTAAATTAAAGGCATTTTCTTAGAATATATTCCAGCTACACTAAACAGGGCTGAAGAAGGACAAAGTTTGTTTATTTATAGCTGGTTGTGACTATCCAAGTGACTATTTTGAGACATCTGTGAGATACATTGTCTGGTGTTTGGAGGAGACCTTGAGCAGAGATAGAAATTAATGATTTTCAGCACATAGAGGGAAAAGGAAACCATTTATGTAGATGAAATCACCTATAGAGATAGCATACAATTAGGTTGCACCTTGAGTGTCCTAGGAAACAGATTCTGAGGTGAGAATTAACATATAGGCAATTTAATAGAGAGTGTTTTTAGAATAAAAAATATAAAAGGGTCAGGATTAGGCAGTGGAGAAGTTAGACTAGGATAAAAGGACTCGGGTGACACCACAGGGAAGCTGAAACCAGAACAGAATTTTAGAGTTGTTTAAGTTAAGGAAGGGTTTCAGGCTTTTACCAGCCATTACTGCATTGACCAGCCATTGAATGAAAGCTCTTCCAACAAATTGGGAAGTTCTGTCAACATTCCCAGCATCTGGGAGATTGGGTCCTTCTATGCTAGATTTGAGAAGCAAGTGACAGTATCCACCACAAGTCAAAGAAAAAGGTATTAAGACCTAGAAGATCTCAACTTTTAAAAGTCCAGGAGGTAAGGATAAGATTTAAAAAAATAAAATTAGAAGAAAAAGAGAGGACAGTTAAGTAGAAAGATAAATGATAGGTTGAGAAGGAAATACTAAGAAAGAGAGCATATTATAAAGGATGAAATGTTACATAGTGTCAAATGTTACTGTGTTTAAAATGGAAAAATCCATTGTAAAGCACAAACTAAACCCAAAGGAAGAAGATAGAAGAAAATATTAAAGATCAAAGATAAAGAAAATGTAGAAAATAAAATCAATCAAGCCAAATTTATTTCTTTGAAAAAAATCAATGAAAATGGCAAATTATAAGCAATACTGACCAATAAAAAGATAGAGAAGACTCAAATAAAGTAAATCAAGAAGGAAAGAGGAGGTATCACTACTGATTTTATAGAAATACAAAGTTTATAAGGGACTACTATGAATAACTGAGAAATTAGGTAACATGAAATGAGCAAATTTCTAAGACACGAATGACCATAACTAACTCAAGAATACATAGAATGTCTGAATGTAACAATAATAAATAGAAACACTGAATTAATAATTTAAAAATCTTCCCGCAAAGAAAAGCTCAGGACCTGATGGTTTTACCAGTGAACTTTACTAAAATTCCTAAGAGAAATTAATATCAATCTTTCCCAAACACTTTTAAAACATGAAAGAGAAGGGAACACAACCAAGCTTATGCTATGAGGCCGGTATGAATCTGATACTAAAACCAAAAAATACATCACAAGAAAAGAAAATTATAGACCAATATTTCTTATTACTGTAAATATAAATATCTACAACAAATTGCTAGCAAATGAAATCCACTAACATAACAATGTTTATATGCCATGACCAAGTGGGATTTATCTGAGGAATACATGGTTGGTTTAACAATCAATGTTATAATATTAATGTAATAAAGGACAAAAACCTCATGATTCTCTCAATAGATCTAAAAAGAGCATTTGAAAAAATCCATATTAAAAACACTCAATAAATTATGAATGGAAGGAAAATTTCTCAATCTGAACTTCTTTGACCTGATGAAAGGCCTTTATGAAAATATGGTGAGATATTTATTCCTTTGGAGTATGTGGGTGTGTTAGGGGAACCATCATGTATTAAACTAAGAATATGAAGATTATGACCTGCTGAATGAGGAGGCACAAGCCACTCCCACGGGGTCAGCAGGTAACTCCCTCAACATTTGAGCTCCCACCTTAGGGAAGTGAAAACCCTGGAGACATTTTGATTGATGGCATAATTACAATATATTCATACAAAGGAAGTAAAATTACCAGATTTATTACTTACAGATTCCGAAAATGGATTGGAAGAGACACAAGGAGCAGTCCTTTATTCTAGGTCATGAGAGAGCAAGGGTTAGAGAGCAGGG
Source organism: Pteropus alecto (assembly GCF_000325575.1). Lineage (NCBI taxonomy): Eukaryota > Metazoa > Chordata > Mammalia > Chiroptera > Pteropodidae > Pteropus > Pteropus alecto. Next base: position 23,086,609 of record NW_006443138.1, on the reverse strand, counting down.
TAGCAAGCACCTATTACTTATAAGGTGGTTGGGGTTGAGGTCATTAACTTTTCATGGGCTCAACTCTAAGTTGTTATTATAAAAAGTGCTACAGAAAAAGCAAAGCAGAAACTTGTGATGAGAATCCCAAGCTCAGGTTCTCATATAAATGTCCACACTCTGGGTGTGAGCAGAGTTATCATACAGTAAAATGCTTACGCATTGACTCAAAATAGATGTTTTCTCATCAAAGTTAGTTTTGAGGTATTTACTGGATGTTTAAGTGATGATATTGCTAGGCATTTAAATTACTAGTTTGGAGTTCAGGATAAGCATGAGAGATAAAAGTGTACATTTTGTAGTTATTAGCATGTAGGTAATGTTTTTAAGACTAGGTAGGAGACTGAATGTAGTGTAAATTGAACATTATAGGGTCTATGAAAATGATATACTTTT
>NW_006443138.1:23067277-23086146 GCF_000325575.1 Pteropus alecto | reverse complement strand
TTATATTAAATACATTGGAATTCCAAATATGCAAGTGCTTTGAAGTGTAAGTTGACTGTCATTATAATAAAACTAAGAAAAACATTGAATTATGCAGGAGGGACATGTGAAAGATTATTAATGACTTTGATTTCAAAATTTACAAGATGAAATCAGTCTTGCAGAAATGAATAGTAGGCAGTTGGAGAAGAGAGAACAAAATTTGGAAAAGAAAGCTGAAAATATAAAAATGTTAGTGCTCTCAACCAAGCAATAATTTCTGAAGTTAAGAGAATATAGTGTCACAATATCAAAGGAGAGACTAAGAAGGGAATTTCAGATTTATAACTGATTGCAGCTGAAAAAATAACACTCCGAAAGATATCTTTGACCTAATCTCTGGAATCTGCAAATATTACCTTACATGGCATAGCTTTGCAGACATAATGAACTTAAGCATCTCAAAATGGAAAAATTATCTTTCATTATCTGTGTGTACCACATGTATCTTCATAAGAAGGAAGGAAGTAGATAAGGAATATAGATTCTCTGAAGAGTGAATTTTATATTTATATTCTTCAAATTATTCTTATTCATACTAAATATATATAGTATCAAGTTCTATGAATGTTTATAGGAAGAAATCAAAACTTAATATACATGAGAGTAATAAAACCACATAGAAAAAAAAAACTATAAAGAGAAGCTGGTAAATCAGCAATGATCACAGGAAAGTAGGTTTCTGTGTCTTAACTAGAGATATAACTGAAATATATTTACTAATGGCAAACTAAAACTAAACTAAACTAAGTCAGCAGGCATTACAGTTACTAGTTTCCTACTACATACTTACACTTGATGCCTAAAACTACAACAATGAAAAAGACAGTTTCTACCCTCAAAAAATTCACAAACTGGGGCATTGTTCCTCCAAATGTGGTATGGCGCAGAGGAACCAGAGTCATCAGCAGTTCACTTTGGTCCTCTTACATAGAATATTAAATAAGTTCCCAAAATCTACTCCCCCCCAACCTAAAAATAGAATTTGTATTTTAAACAACTGTTTCAGGTACACAGAACAATTGTGAAGATAGTGCAGAGAATCCCCATATATTCCTCACACATTTTCCTCATTATTAACATCTTACGTTAGTATGCTATGTTTACTACTAACATTAATGTAATATTTTTAACTAAAGTTCATACTTTATTCAGATTTCTTTAGTTTTTGACTCATGTCCTTTATCTGTTCCAGGATACAGCATTACATTTAATTGTTACATTTCCTCAGTTCCCTCTTGGCTGTCGATGTTTCTCACACTTTGTTTTTTGATGACTTTTACAATTTTGAGGAGTACTGGTAAAGTATTAGGTACAATACAACATTGGCACATTTGAAATTTATCTGATGTTGTTCCCATAAGTAGACTAAAATTATAGATTTGGGGGAAGAAAATGGAAGAAATAAATTTCCATTTGCATCGTATATCAAGAGTACATACTATTAACATGATTTATGACTGTTGATGTTGACCTTGATCATCTGAGGGTAGTATTTATCAGGACTCTTTGTTCCCCCTTTCCAAACTGTACTCTTTGGAAGAAAGTTATCATGCTCACGTCACACATAAGCTCATACCTCCTTTAGGGTACTGCATCTACATAAATTATTTTGCATTCTTCTGCATGGGGCATTTGTTCTCTTCAATTTTAATACTTTATTCAATCATTTATTTATATCAGTATGGACTAATGGATATTTATTTTATACTTTGAACTAAAATCTAATGCTGAAATCTTATTCTGTTTGCTCAAATATTTCCAGTTTAGCCATTGAGACATCTTTCAGTTATCTTCCATGTTCAACATTTTCCAAGAAGGTGCTTTGTTTGTTTGTTTGTTTTGGACACTTCCTTACCTTCTGGCACTGTGAGATGCTCTGGGCTCATCTTTTTTGTCCCTGATGTAGAATTAGCCACTTGTGAGAGGAGCCATATTTCCTTTTCTTGGAGAATGGCATTAGATACCAAGATCTCTGTGCTAGGTGGTCTTATTGTTCACAGTGCCATTTCTTTTAGGTACTTTGAGCTGACAAAGAACATGAATGTGTTTATACTAACATGTATAAATACAAGTAAGTATTTTAATATGTAACCATCTGTATTTAAACTATTAAGCTAAATATATTAACCTAAACATGAGTTCTTACTGATATTTCCAATGTTATTCTATCACCACAGGAGTCATTGTAGCCCATTCTCTTTGCTTACCTATATGTTCCCACTACAATAAGTGAGAAATCTGGCTCCTATCATGTATCATCCATTTATTTAATTGTTCAACTTTGGTATATGTGGACAGTCATGCACTGCCTAAGGATGTTTCAATCAATTACTCCATATACAATGGTGGTCCCGCAAGATTATAATGGAGCTGAAAATTTCTTATTATCTAGTAATATCATAGCCATTGAAAAATCATAGTGCAACAGATTATTCACAAGTTTGTGGTAATGCTGGTGTAAAACAAACCTATTGTGCTGCCAGTCATATAAAAGTATAGCACGTACAATTATGTACAGTACATGATACTTGATAATGATAATAAATGACTATGTTACTGGCTTATGTATTTACTACAGTATACATTTAATCATTATTTTAGAGTGTACTCTTTCTACTTATAAAAAATTCAGTAAAACAATATGCCATGCTATGATTGCAACAGCCACATACATCTTGTGTTTACTGCATCTCTTGATTGCATCATTTTCTCTTGTGCTTGATTTTATTTTGTGTTGTTTTGTACAGTAACATGTTGTACAAGCTTGTAGCCTAGGAGCAATAGGCTATACCGTATAACTTAGGGGTATAATAGGCTATACCATCTAAGTTTGTGTAAATCCAATCTATAATGTTCATACAATGACAAAATGGCCTAATGAGGCATTTCTCAGAAGATATCTCCATTGTTAAGTGGCACATGACTGTATAGCAGTATCAGAATTATTAACTTGTACCCAAGTTTTCTTAGCAAACTTCTCAGGCATTTTTTGTACACATCAAAGTGATATGATGAGTTAACCAAATTGAATAAATAATTTCTGAATTTAATAATAAATACTTTTATCTTCATTTATAAGATTCAAAATCTGTATTTCAATGGTCATAATTTTACATTTTTATATTTTAAATATTCAATACTAAATATTAAAATTAAATATAGCTTATTTTAACTTTAATTTTGAGACTAATCAGTAATAAAAAGAAAGTAAATAGTCATAGCAACAATCACAATGACAATTTTCTGTATTTTATCTCTTGTTAAAGTAACAGATTTCTCATTTTGATGTAATTAGGTGATATTTTCCACCTCTGCTGATTCTACTTATTAATAGAAGTTAATATAATTCATTAGGAAGTATAAAAATGTGAGCAACTCACTGCCTAAGAGGAGAAATATTTGAGTCAAGCTTTAGGATGTATCTAGCACTGACCCACATAAAGTAGCTTAATGGTTAAAAAAAGATAGAGGTGGTTTAGATTAAATCTGTTTCATAAAAAACCCCATAGAGGAAATCAGGCAGGATCCAGATATATGCTGAAATAAGGGACTGCCATGGCATCTTGACTTTTGTTTTCACATCTCTGTTCTTCTCTGTGCATTGTCTTTATTTTTTCCTTGGGTTTCTGGTTCATGTGTCTGATAAAAGATGGTTATTCTATGCTTCTTGAACTTGTGTTTTACTGGTTCACCTACCCCAAATAACAATCTTTTCCATGTGCACATTCTCATCCAGAGACTGAGAGAGGCCTCCGGTTTAATCAACCAAGGCTGTAAGCAAAAGGGATGCACTGATGTCAATGGCTGCCAAGGATGATCACAGTAGAGGAGCCAAAGTAAAGAAATGATCATTGTGACTGGGCAGTATTTCCAAAAGCATTTGCTGCACAGCTCAATAAGACATTGAATTTGAAGTTCTGTTCATCAATAAAGTAGTACTTCTGTCTAGATCAAAATGTTGACTGATTTCTACTTTTAAAAGTTAATAGATCTATTGCCTGAATCATTTCTCTGGTATAGTATTTTGTCCAATATCTTTTTTGTTTAATTCCTGTAACATTACATATATTCATTCTTGATTAGTCATATCCAGGTTTACCCTCTCCACATTTACTGAATTGCTACTTTCAAATATCTATCTGGGAATGAGAATTGTTCCTCTCAGAGTTCACAGAGACTGAAAAAACCACCCGGTGTTATGATTTCTCATAATATGCTTTATCCCAAAGGATAAACATCTCAGCCTTCCCATGCTTCTCAAAACTCACATTTTCTACTCCTGGATCATTTACCAATCATGAAATAGCCATTATTTTAATACCTTAGAGATCTAGAGAGCTTAGCTAAACTCGGTGAATACTGAAAAATAAAATAAAGGTCAACACAGACACAGTACAGTACCTATGCAAATACACCTTTAGAATTACTTTTCTCACTTGAGGCCATGTTTTGTAATTGAATCCTTCAAGTGAGAATAGAATTAGCCTGAGTGGTTTACAAGTTAAGTGTACACTTCAGGAGTTCATAAAATGTGAGGAACACATATACTTTTCCACGAGATGTTGAAAATAAAACTATGTTGTTTTGTCTCTTTGAAAGATAATGAAAACTTACCTTTCTATCTCCCACTTGACTTAAAAAAATGGAGTACTGTAGAAGTTATATAATGTGTTCTTATATGCCTAAAAAACGATCTCACTTTTCATCACCTTTCTTTTCTTTAATTTCTAGAGTTTACCCAATCCTAAACCAAGTAAGATGACATACTTACCAGTGGACAACAGAACTGTATTGTTAAACCACAAATGCCCAGTTTCTTGATGTCAGATACACAGTGCACATAATAATAATTCACAAAGAGCACGTTGGCTCTAAGAATTTTTATCATTGAGACTTTCCAAGTCACTAACATTTCTTTTGAGCCCTTGGATACCATCAAGACTCATCCATTTGATGTTAAATTAATTTACTCATTTCAAAATTCATTTTTAAGGACAGGATTCCCTTAAAAGGGAATTTTTAAGGATGATGCTCTCTCAAAATTAACACTAGGCTAATTTCTAAATATATGGTCATCAAAAGTAAAGCAACATAAAATCAACTAGAAGCTTTCTATAAAGAGAAAGAGAAAGAGAGGCAGGAGACAATTTTTCTTCTGAAATAACAGGAGTTAAAAATCTGTACAGCTGCACACAGAATATATTACCTGTATTCATTTTTAAGTCTGAGTAGAGTGAATCAGATGGATGGACAGTTTTGCTGGCAGCAAATACACAGAGGCCTTAAGGTAACAAGTATATGCTAAATATAAGGTCTTAGGAGAATATAGTAATAATTACATATGGGCACCAGCCTTGAGAATGTTATGATACCAAAAGTAATGCCAATTTCTTTAATTAATACTTGCTAAATTGAATATATTTTACAAAATACTTTTTAATCTGAGAGCCAAAATGTTATGTATTCATTGGTATTGTCAAATATTACAAGAGAAATATTTAAAACAAGAATACTCACAAAAAGAAATAACAATAAAAATGTGTTTCTAACTATATTTTTAGGGTCTCTGAGCATTGAACAAAGAAAAGTGAAAAGTGGGGAAATCTCTATTTTAGGCATATGTGAATACATTATGTAATTCCTGCAGCACTGAAATTTTTAAATTTGCATATAGTGTCACTTGCCAGAAGCAGATATTTTATGCATAACCACAGATAGAAGCTGATAGCTGGGATTTTGTCTTTAGTTTATCATTATTATTATGTATTAATTGGAATGGATCGGTACCTACCCACAGGCTTTCATGAGAAGAAGAAAAGGACAATGTTAGTCAGTTTGCAGATCACAGCTCACCTTGGGATAAGGAGAACATCACAAATTATGGGAAATATCTGACATATATTCTTTAAGGTTAAATTGATTATAGTTGATTAATTACACAGTGTTTAAAAAGAAAATCTGATACTCTAAGAAGCTATCTAAGAAGGAATGGGGAATAGGTATGAGTTCACCATCTTCCTGTACCAGCTCTAGGATAATCTCCCTGAAAACCTACCAAAATGGAGAAAAAAGAGAAAATTGGCCTCAACATTTCAAAAATAAGCTCCCTCCCTCTGAATTTTGCCAGTCTTAGAAATGTTTGTATTAATGAAGTTCACAAATATCTTTTATTAAAGTATTGTTCATATTACAGTATACATTTTATTTATCTATCTATCTATCTATCTATCTATCTATCTATCTATCTATTTATTTATTTATTTTTTTCCCATGACGGAGGACATGATGCTTTTTTTTAGTTAAATTTATTGGGGTAACATTGGTTAATACGATTACATAATTTTCAGGTGTACACTATAATCTGACAAGACATGATGCCTTTTTTTTAAAGACTGCTCTGTGTCTCAGTTATCTTCAGAGTGTTTAGTGTCTCTTATTTATTATCTTATATTTAAACAACCTCAGTGTAATATTAAAGAGATTTAAGAACAAAAAAAATTAAAAAGAAAGACACAAGTGAGAAAGGAGAATATATAACTCTTTTTTTAGCTTCTGTTTTTATAGTTACTTGAAGGAGTTTTTTGAAGTCTGGATTCTGACCTAAGCTCTATCACTTTCATTCACTCCAATGTTTAATTTCTTCACACCACATCATTCAGATTCTAAATTCTATACTTTACAGTGTTCTTGCAAGGATCCAATAAGATTAAAAGTTTTGAAGTGCCATTCAGACTACACATCAAAATTATTTCTCAAGCCTTGTGTGAAGATGAGGGAAGAGATAGAAGAAAAAGATATATTCAGAATTAGAATTATTTCAGATTAATTGGTAGGAGGAAGGAGAAGTGAAATAAAAAAGAGAATACTCACCCACCATTTGTCATTGAACTGCCATTTTCCCCAATTGGTTTCTTCTTTCTTCTTCTGGTAGGAGTTGACATTGGTGGTTCAAACTTCACTTATGTATTTCTTTGAAGGTAGGTGTGGGTAAATGTAATTCTTAAAGAGAGAAGGCAGAGAAAAGTATGACTGACATTTTTAGAAAGTCCCTCTGGTCAAGTCATTCTACAGGGAGAAAGCAATGAAAGTTTTTACAATTCTATCCATCTCTTAAATATTAGCTCTTTGGTAAAACAATGGATCCTTTTTATACAATGGTATTAGTAATCATCATCGAATTGTTTTCCAAGCTTAAATTTTTGAACATTGGCTTTATTAAATGAACCAACAAGTATCAAGTGTATTACTGGTATTACTAGTCAATAAGTGAGAGAGAAACTAAAGGAGATTAAGTAGAGCTTTTTTTTGAAGAACTTGCATTTTTTTTTCAGAAAACAAGACAAACATACAAACAATAAACAAAGGAAAGCCACACAAAGCAATATACATTATTTTCTAAGTACCAAATCATATGGTAGTGGTTATGGAACGCCATAGGAAATCAGAAAGGAAAGGGTAAGGTCAGGCAAAGTGCTTGCTACAATTTTTAAAGCAGGAGAGGAACTTAGTGATTATCTATGTAAACCCTTATTTTATATTCAAAGAGACTTCAAGCTTATTGTAATGTGGCTTAAATTAGAAGTCAAGCCAGAACTGGAATCATAATTTTCAACATCCTAGGCACATTATATTAAACAAAATGACTTTGGCAGTTAAGGATGGGCAGGCTTTGGATGCCTAGAGAAATGAGTATTTTAGGCAAGCAGATTAAACTGTAAAACAGACAATTTTAGGAATTGCCAATATTTTATTATATCAATGGATTTATTATTCAAGTAGTTTTAGTGATTTATAGGATTTATTATATTAACAAAGAACTTCAATACATCTCAGAGACACCAAATAAATATTTGCTAGATTAAAAACATGAAGATAATTTCACGAGGCAAAGAAACCTAATTTATACTTTTGTCCTTTACAACCCTAGAAGAGTAGATGATAGAAATATCAGTGGCTTTACAATCAATATTTTTGGCTGAGAAAGAATGATTAAATTATATGTGAATTACATGTTTGGAGATTGAACTTCCAACCTCCGATCTATCATCAATTAGTGTACAACCTCAATATTCTCATTGGAAAAAGAGAGGTAGATAATCTCAGATTCCCCTTCTGAGTCATCATTCAGACTTTATGCATGAAAATCTGGTTAGCTTATAGAGAAACATTATTTGTGAGTTAATATTTGAAGGAAGAGCAATTTAATGAAAGTCTTAAATGCATATTTTAAATCTTCTTGAGACTATTTTTCCCTTCGATTTCTAATTGTCTAAAATCCTTATTTTGATCCTGTTTTCGTTAATTTTCTATTGATTCAGAAAACATTTAGCACCTACTCTAGATCAAACACTGTACGAGGTACTGAAAATATGGAGATGAAAGGCAGTCTTCTCTAAATAAAACTATAATTAAGGTACAAAAAATAAGGCATCTTTTAAGATCTATTATATCCAAGGTATTTAGGTACTTTAAATGTTATTTAATTCTCATAAAAATCTATAAATTTTTATCCCACTTATAGAAGAGGAACTGAAACTGCACCTAGTATAGAGTAAAACCTACAAAAAATAAAAGAGAATGTATATCTTATACAATACGAGTGGAAAGTAGTTTTATAGTTTTTAAAAAAATAAACATTTTTTGAAATTTTCATCTTTATATTCTGATCTTATGTTGAATTTAAACTTATAAAATTTACAAATTAAATTTAAACTTTTAAAGAAATTCACTGAAAAATTGTTTATACACTGAAACTGCTACATTTAAACAAATTATCTGAACATAAATAAGTTCATTTTATTTATTCTCTGAGTTGTTTTTGGAGAGACTTCTGCTTGGGGAAATGAGTAAGCTTTTACAATGCAGTGAATAAATGTAAACTACTCAATTATATATTTAAAAACACAAAGGAAAATAGAATAGTGACTGCAAGTATAATTAGCACACAAGCTGTTTAGCCTTTGGTCTTGTGTTCTGACTAGCAAACTCTTAGTCATCCTTAAAGACTGATCTCAAATGCCTCTTCTATTCAACTGTCAACACATTTAATTATGAATCATATTACTCTGTTAGATGCTGAAAATCAAGATGAAAATGTAAGGTCCTTAACATCAAGATGCTACTAATCTATTATTAAAGAGACAAATACCAAAATATAATAATAATAATAACTAAAATATAATGCAAATGTTGCTTAAGTTGTATGTATCAGTCTGGGGGATAAAGATCACTTCCGATTGTTCAAATATGCAGATTTAATATTTTTAAAAAGCTGAAAAAATTATTGGGAGGTGTGGTAGATGTTACCTTTCAAAGAACTTCATCAGGTAGTTCCATCAGCAAAGAGCTTCCAGCTGTCAGCTTTTTAAGGGTCTATTTCATTTGTGAGACTCACACCCCTACCCCCATCCATGGTCGTACAACCTCATCTGGAGACTGAGCCAAGAGTGGTTATAATGCTGAGCCATTTTAACCCAGTATAGAAAACTTTAAAAGTCAATGATCCCTCCAGAGCTCCCTTTTGGATTGGCTTAAACTTTCAAGTCTGCATCACACAGTTTGGCTTCTTTTTTTCCCCTATATTGCTTCTTTCCTCTTCCTTGCAAACCCATGATAAACATCTTATGTCCTAAATATGATCTCAGTGTCTGATTCTGAAAAACCCCTACCTGGGTAAAAGGCATTGAGGATCTGAAGTCAGACGAGCTGCCATGAAAGATCTCAGTGGGTAACACAAAAGCCTGCTTTCCTGTCTTTATCTCCCCACTGAAACTGTTCTGGCAAAGGTTATTAATGACTTTCTTGTTGCTGAAACCAATGAACTTCTTTTAGTCTTTAATTTAACTTGCAAAAATTTATATTGCTGACTTTTTCTTTCTCAAACTGTGTGGTAATTAAGTGCATGGACTATAAATGTAGACTCAAATCCCAGCTCTACCTCCCAATTAACTATGAGATTTGGGGCACTTTATCCAGTCTCTCTGTATCTCAGTTTCTAGTCGGTAAAATGGTGGTAATCATTGCATCTACTTCCCAAGGCTGTTGTGATGATTCAATGTTCAGAATAGTGTCTGTCACATAATAATCACTATATATGTGCCTACCACTTTTATCCTGTTATACCATTTTATCTGTTTCTCCATTTACCTCTCTGTTTCTTCTAAGCCTATTCCCTTTCTCTTTCTTTGTGCCTCAATCACCACCTTAAATCTTTTTTTTTAATTTTTATTTTCCAGTTAGAGTTGACATTCAATATTATTTTACATTAGTTTTAGATATACAGCATACTGGTTAGATATTTATATAATTTACAAAGTTACCACCTTAGATCTCAATGCTGTCTCACCTTGACTCTTTTTTGTAGCCAATAATATTTGAAGAAGAAAATTCTGAAGCAATTATAATAATAAAAATATAGAAAAATATTTTAATACAATTTTTAATATTTTTCACTTTCCAATTTTTTGTTTGCTCACATGAAGATAACAAAACAAATATAGCAAAACTGCTGTATAAAGATGAAAATGGTTTGTGCTTGTTTTATTCTGACAGTTTTTAATTTCGCCTGTGCAAAATAAAAAAACATCTCTAAATGATTAGAGGAATGTAAATTATGGAGAGAAGAAAAAGTTATAAATAGACTTAAAAATAATATTTTCATGGGAACTCAACAAATATTAAAAGAAAAACTTACTAAACCCTTACAGGAAACATCACTTGCAAAATTCCATCATGTAACACAGCTAATTTCTGCAAAATCTTTCAATAAGCCATCAATTAACACATACTGAAATAATACATTTGAATATAATTTTGTTTTTAGAAAACTACTATCAGGTTCATCTTTGCATAATTACTTCAATGAAAAGCAGTGTTGTAAACATCCCCTGCATGTGTCTTTGAACTTTATGTTGTTGACTCAAGCCTTGAAATTTATTTATTTCCCCCCAAACATGATAGTCTCCCTAAAGTTTTGCTTCAATGTATATGCAACACTAATGTTTTCATTATTACCCTGAAAACAATTTTATGACTTTAATTGCACATATTATTGCTCAGTTTATACTGGAGAGTTTTATCTTAATTTAATTTCTAAAATTCGGATGACTGTCATGATAATAAAGAAGCAAGGAGGGGGAATTGTGGACAATCTTAGGGTTGCAGGCGAAATTTCAAGTTTCTGTTTAGTTGATTCCCTATGTTTAGTGAAATCAGCTGCAGTACTGCTCATTTTTGGATGCCTGTGATCTATGAAGTGGAGGAATTTAAAGACATTTAGAAATCAGTTCTACTTTTTGTACCAAAAAGCAGGTTGGTATTACTAAAGGGATGCAGTAGCAGGAAGATAACAACAGACTTTTCGCTTCTGTATCATCTTGGTAGAATCATTCTAGAACTAAATGTTTATTTCATTCTAAAAGCTGATAATTATAATTAATTCTACATGCATACACTTAACACTTGAATTTATTAATGAATATAGCACATTACATTCCAAGTTGGATTTCATATCTCTCTTGTTTGAGTGTATAAGACTGTAAACAATTTTTGAGTGTACTATCAATTGTTTTACTTACATTTTTCCCTTTCTCAATGAAAAGAGTCTTTTTTAGAAAGAGCCTTAGTCCATGAACAGAACAAAAATCACAGAGGCTGTGATCAAAAATACAAAGTGAAGTGGAGAGAAATTATTTGATAAATTCATTCCCCCTAGTATACTATTTTTTCACAAAGCAGGTAATTAGCCTGAAGTTTTTTCACCTGACCTTTCTTCTCTCTACTCCCATCCTTGCACCAAATTATCTATTGCTATACTCATTCTTCTTCCGTAATAATAATGCATTGCTATGTATCAAACTCTTAAAATGTAATAAAACCTGGGCAAAAGCATTTTGTATATTTTGTCTCTTCTAATTCTTTGAATAACCCTTGAGTTAGGTAGTATTCTACAATTAAGAAAATAGCTTCAAAGACTGAAGTATCTGAATTAAGGGCATAAAGGTACTAAATAGCAGGGCTAGAATTCATCTGAGGTAGGTCCATTTGCTTCATCTTTCATGGGGTTAACCACCAATCAATAAGCCATCTCGGAGACTCAGGACTCAAAGGACCTAAAAAATTAAATAAATATCCAACTTAAAATTTTGCAACCTAAAAGACTACATAGTTTTTTATTTATTTTTATTATTATTTTTAACCAAAGCGTTTTTGTGCATTAGTATGGTCATGGTTAATTATAGCCAAAATTGTGTCCATGATATTAATGATTTTGCTAAATACTTTTAACTACTAAAACAATTTCTCATTGTATGATTATATAGAAAGCAAGAAACATCTTTGAAAGATTTATTAGTTAGCTTTAGGATGCAGTGCATTTTCTCTCTTTCAATCTTCTCTCTTCAAATTTAATCATATTGATAAAATACATAATAAAATTTATACTGAGAAAAAGCTCAGTTACCTCAGATGTGGTCAAGATCCTTATTTAATGTGTGTATTCAAATATGTATATATATTCGAATATGTATATGTACTTACATATATATTTTATGCATATAAATGATGTATATATTATTAACCTATCTATTGCATATATGTGTATGCATTTTCTTTAAGAAACATTTCTGAAATCAAAAGAACATTAAATATTATAAAAATAAGAAAAAATAGAAAACCAATACTCTTGAGCACAGTCCTAGACAGAGGAAAATCAATTCTAAAAAATGAAAAGAAAGATGCTATTGCCATGAATTTAAAGTGAAAGTAACTTAATTCTAACTGCAGAAGTTAACTTAATTCCAAGTTAAATAATTATCATAACTCCTTAAAGTATGTAAAAGTATTAATGTAAAAGATTTTATATTTTATATTTAACTTGGTATATATCTCATGGTCTTCTCACCATAATTATCAATCTGTATATTCTTAGAAAAAAAAAGATAAAAAATGTTTAGATCTTAGCACCTCAGAGTAATTACTGGAAAGTGATCTGTTTTTTTTTCTTTGTTTTAATAAAGAAATACTGTACTCTATGAAGTTTTCATGTAAACAGGGCAAAATGACTCCTTCTTCTATTTCTATGTCCCTCCCTTCATTTCTTTCAATAATTTGAACTTGGTCATTGTGAACCAACATCGCCCAGTCACTGACATGGTTTTTTTAGCTGGACTTTGGGGCATAAATAAGCACATGTGATCTCTAATTGCCCACTCCCCTTCAATATCACTGATTCTAGAGCTCTGGGATCATCTTCTAGTTGGAAGCTTAATTGATTAAATATTACTTTCACTTATTATATAACCATAGATTACTTCTGCTATAGCATAGTTGTTGGTTTAGTTTCGTTTTATTTTTAAGACAAATGGGGGGAGAGGTTAAAACTAAATGCTGATGATTCATTTTGTTACATTTGAGCATTAACTTATGAAAATGAGTTCATGGAGCCTTTCATTAGTGCTAAGGGAGCTGTGGCATTCTTTCTCTTAAGAACCACTGTTTGTTATGGCCAAGATGGCTGTAGATGATATAAAATGTGGTCTTCGTAATATATTTAATGTTGGGAGGTCCAGAAAAATCAGGAAGCTTTGCTAAGAGGAAGGCAATGTAGGCGGTGACTGCACTTCCTTTTGGTCTGAAACCTCAGTCATTTCTGTACATTTTAAAAACATTAAAACAATTGGCAGCCTGTTTTGAAGAAAATGCCAGAGCTCCAGTAAGAGGAGGCTTGCTGAAAGAATTAAGGTACAATAGAGAAATATGTGGCGGCTCTTGCAGAACTTTATGCTATGACTCATCTGCAACCTTTAGCAAAATTTAATGTGGCAAAAGTACTGCGTTATTATGATGTACCATGTGGTATCCAGATTTGTCAGCTTCACTTGACATATCTTTTATTGAGGGGTACAAGAAGAAACCCTACATTGGCTGAGGAAAATTTTTCTACTTACATCCCACACGAAGATTTAAAAATATACTCCTAGAATTTAGCATTTACAAGAACATGTTTCACTTTAGTAGTCTGAAAGAAGATAGCTTTTTTAGCCTTTGAGTGTAAGAATCTATAACTCTAATACATCACCACTAGAGGGCCAAAGGACACCTTAACTTGGTAAGTGGTGATGGCAGGGGGAGCAGTGAACAAACACTTGAGTTCACTTTGCATCTTTATCTTTTTACGGTGTTGACTGGTTTGTTATTAAATTTGTTTTCGCCTGGCCATTTTGTTTATTATCTTGCAATTTCTTAAAACATCATGCTGATTTTTTAATGCACTGAGTCAGATCCAAATTAGAATCTTTCCTTCCACAAAGAATAAATTATTTCACTAGAAGACTATTTCAATCCAAGCCCCATAATTTTCCCATGTAGTTATTTAAATTATTTCACAACATAGTTGTTATAATGGCACTTGATGTGTGAAGTTGAGCAGGAAAAATGTAAAAACCTGCTCAATGTAACAGTGCTTAGAGAAAGGTGTCATGTTCCTCTCATTGTAAGGGATGGAGTCATTTCCATGGGCTAACCTATTGGATGAGAATGCCTTGTAATTAAGTTCTTTTGGCATGAACAGAGCTTAAAATTTACAGGGACAAATATAAACATAAGCAAAATGTCTACTTAAAGCAATCAGTAGCAAATGTCCCTGTGCATTTATTTCTATACTAATTCTAGGTAATATAGTCTACTTTGAAAAACATAAACAATGGCATTTTTGCTTTCATGGACTAATTCATATTAATAATACTGTATAGAGATGAGAAGAATGATAGATAATTTTCTAATATAAACTTTGCAACTAAAATCAGTGTTTGTAATATTACAAAATAATATTCATCATCCTTAAGTGTAATAAATATGCCAGAGATGACCTGAGATAAAAGACCCAGATTACTTTCTGGGTCATGTCAAATTTTCTTGGTTTGATTTTTAACTGAACACCTGGATAATGTGAAGTAATAATTACTTGACAATCTGATGGCCTGAGTTGAAAGCATGATTAAAATAAATAAATGAATAAGTAAAGAATTATTTTCTACTATATATATATTTTTTCTTATAGTTTTCCTTTGATTTCTGAAAGAATTGATCAATAATATATTATCCTATTATCCTTTATACCTATGTCAGTATAATTGCCACATTTCATAAGATTATTTGTTTCTATGATGGTTCTCTTCTGCACCCATGAGCTCCTTGAGGGAGGAGACAGTATATTATTAATCTAGAAATCTCTATGACCATTTATTGTGTGGCCTTTAACTTAGTAAAATTAATTAGACATTTTTTAGTGATGGCAAATTTTATATTAATGCTATAGAATTTATTTACTTTTTCCCTCAGTCTCCCAGAATGCTGCCTGTTTTCAAGTCACCTAGAAATCTACCATCTCTGATGAAGAGCAAGCCATTTGTCCATCATTTGCTGGTGATAATAGGTCCAGGCTGCTTTCAGCTGAGTGACAGGCACATCTTGTCTACTTTCATCATCCTATTTACTAAAGAAGTTTAAAGGGTCTCACATTTACTCAAGAGCTTCCACTTGTTTATAGATATTTACTATTCTTAGCAGATAGTTTATAACCTGAATACACAAGCACTGTTTATTTATAATGACTTTATGATGTATAATGTGCTTTTATGTCTCTCAGAACACGTCCTAATCTCTTCTTCACTCAGTAGTAATAGTGATGTTTTAAGAGCTAACACTTACCGAACAGTTACTATGTCAGAAGCTCTTGGACACACTTTATATATGCTTTAATTTGTTTAATATATTGATAAAATTGGGCAAATGCTCATTCCTTATCTATAAATTTGAGGTGCGTCTATGCTTTTGTCTAGAGTTAATGACATACTGAATATAGAGAACTTGTCACAATTTTTAAAGCACCACTCACAAGGTTTCCTACTGATAACAGTTTTGCTCTTACCATTAATACAACTCTTCTTACTCAGTGATGCCCATGATTCCAATATTCACTGCTTCTACCACGGCCTGAGCACTTGCCTTGAGCCAGGAACTCCCTAGGTGTTTTATGTAAAGTATCTTATTTCATTCTCATAATAACTACATGTGATTGCTAACATTTTTTCCATTTAATTGCTGTTATAAATAAGCAAGTAGCCCTTATAAGCCATTGCACACAATTTGAATTAAAATAGCCACTTAAGTTTAGTTCATGAAAATAATTTTGTACATATACTTTAGATTATGTAAATTTGTTATGCTTATAATCATTATTTACAGGAGTTTGAATATGGTCCTTTAATGTGTTATGTAAAATAATTTGGAGTGAAATATTGGCTAAGAATGCTTGTTTTGCTGTTCAATTTTGCTTATCTTAGAATTTAACAAGATTATTTTATAAAATGTAATTTGAGTTATCATAGACAAAATCCCGCTGACTGTGGGCCACATGCAACCAGAAAAAAGTAATAGGAGTAAAACTTCACAGTTAAGAATGGGGATTCTGGTCTCAAAACCCAGGTGGCTGAAATCCCAGCTCTGTCACACAATAATCCTCTCACAATGAACAAATTACTTAAACTCATTCTGTCTCAATTGCCTTATTTTTAAAATAAAAATAACAATTATACTTATCTCAAAGTTTTTTAAGTTAAATTTTTTTTATTTTGAGATAATTGTAGGTTTACACATAGTTATAAGAAATAAAATGGAGAGATCCCAGGTGCTCTTTACTCAGTCCTCCAATGATGCCGTCTGGCAAGGCATAGTATACTATTACAACCAGGATATTGAAATTGATACAATAAAGATGCAGAATACTTTTATTAGAATCCTTCGTTATACTTTTACAGCCACATTCATTTCCTTCTCACATTTCTGTAATTTTGCCATTTCGAGAGTAATACGTAAATAAAATCATTCAATATGCAACCTTTTTGGATTTTTTTTTTTTTTTTTTTTTTACTCAGCACAATTCTCTGGAGATTGATCTAGGTAGTTGACTGTCAATTATTTGTCTCTTTTCATTGCTTAGTAGTGTTCTATGGTACAAATAACTATAATTTAACCAATCGTCTATTGAAAGCTATCTGTATTATTTCCAGCTCAGGGCTATTACAAATAGAAATGTTATAAACATTTGTATACAGATTTTTATATGAATGTAAGTTTTTACTTCTCTAAGATAAGTGTCCAGAATGCAATGTTTAGGTCATACGGTACTTGCTTGTTTTATCTTATTATTTTTTTAAGAAACTGCCAAACTTTTTCAGAGTGTTGGTTACATTCCCACCAGCAATATACAAGTTATTCAGTTTTCTGGCATACTCACCAGCATTTAGTATTGTAACTTTTTGTTGTTTCATCCTTCTGTTGTTGTTTCATCATTCAATACCATTAGCCGCCAGGGAAATGCAAATTCGAACCACAATGAGATACTACTACACAGTATCTCATTGTGCTCTTTTGCCATCTGTATATATTATTTGGTGAAATATCTCTTCATATCTTTGCCTATTCTCTAATTGAATTGACTTTTTGATGTTGAGTTTTTCAAGTTTTTTATATTTTTTAGATACTAGTCCTTTGTCATATACATGGTCTGTAAATATTTTCTCCAAATTTAGCTCATCTTTTCATACTTTTAACAAATGTTTCACAGAACAAAAATTTTTAATTGTAATGAAATCCTGTTATTACTTTTCTTGTTAGTAATCATGCTTTTGGTGGCAAGTCAAATAACTCTTTACCCAGTTCTAGATTATAAAGATTTTCTTATAAAAATTTTATGGTTTTATGTTTTATACTATTTAAATTCATAATTCATTTTGAAATTCACATGCTTTTTTTCCCTCTTGAAACCTCCTGTTTTATTCCTGATTATTTAGAAATGTGTGCTTTAGTTTCAAAGAATTTAGAGATTTTTCCTATTTTTTCTGTTATTAATTTCAGTTTGATTACATTACTTGGAAGGCACTGTAAGATTCAATTTTTATGTTAGTTGAGAATCATAGAGGACAAAACAACCTTATTGTAGATGACAGGTTTATTGGAAAGGGGATAAGAAATATGATGAGAAGTTACAATTAGTAGAGAAGAAAAAAGTGAACAGTAATATAAATCATTAAATCCAACCTCTGCTTTTTTCATAATTCTCTTTCTACAATATGTTCTCATAATTTTTTCTCAAAGAGATGTATTAAACTTATTTATAAGTTTTCCTCAAGCAGTGTTTTCCTGAAATGTTCTTCTTTTCAAAATCCAAAAAGATTTATCTCTGTTTAGGACCTTTGATGTCAAACTGCAGGAGGTTTTCTTCTAAGGTGAAAGAAATTTTCATTTTAACTTCCACCTTTACTTGTCTACAACATCCCAGGAAATTTGTTTGGATTTAAAACTTTACAGTCTTAATCTTATGAGAGATGTTATTTTTTATTTGTCCCACAATCTGTCTCTATCATTCCTCCCCCAACACCCCCTTTAGAAAGAGCAAATTAAATTGGCTCAGTTATTTTTGAGTTATGAGACAGCAAAAAATGTATTTTTCTCCTCTTAAAAATTGCTCCAAGCTTTATTTGTCCTGGTTTAACTCAAAAGTAGATTTAAACTTCACACTTGCCAGTATTATAAGAGGAAAGAAAAATCAAGCCAAATTTTAAAACAATCTAATACACTCTAAGGCTTAAAAACATAACAAGTATTTTGCTCTGATTTTTTGTTATCTAAATATATTATGTATATTTTTATATAGAAGTACAAGTGCACAAGGAAAATATAATTTTGTCTACTTTGATTAAATAAAGTAATCATTGACTATTTGTTATAAAGAAAGTGTCCAGAAATCAGGGGGAAAAAATAGAGAT
>NW_006443138.1:23054498-23067252 GCF_000325575.1 Pteropus alecto | reverse complement strand
GTAGTGCAAGGCAGAGGTATAAACACAGTTTTATGGGAGTTTGGAGGAGAAATAGATCCCAGTCAGCCAGAAATTCTATAACCATTCTGTTCTAAGTAACCACCATTCACTGTTTGAAACAAAAGAATAGTCTCCTGACCCATCACTCAGATTTCACTCTTATTCTCTTTTAATCCATTCTTTCCAAGCACCCAAATTAATCTTTAAAAGGTAAATTCGATCATATCATTCCTTTGTTTAAAACTCTCCAGTTGTTTCCCATTGCGCTTAGAATGCACAGCAAATTCTTTACTACCCCCAGTAAGCTTTCACATGGCCCAGACCTTCCACCTTCTCTTTCATTTCCTGAAACATGCCAAACTTTGTCCTACCTTTGACTCTTTGCCTTTGCTGTTCCCTAAATTTGGAATCTTTTGCCGCAATTTTACCTTGACTTGTTCCTTTGCATAATTCATGTCACAGATCGAACATGCATATTAAATGTTAAGAACAATGTCTGGCACTTAGTAAGCATTATATGAATGTTTACTGTAGATGATCACCTAATATCACAACACATTTATGCCACTTCTTTTTATAAATAAGACATCACTTGGTGTTATCTCCTTAATACTTCATAATATATAACATACGGGGTTTTTTTAAATTTGTATTAGTATTTTTCTGTTGGTTTATTATCCACCTCCCCTAATTAGTTTCTAAGCTATGTGGGGCAAAGATTTTGACAGTTTTGCTTTCATTTGGATTTTCAGGACCTAGAATAGTGTCTGGTATATTATGGGCACTTAATAAAAGCTTGCCACATCAATTTCTTGAAAGAAAAAAATACATTAATTTATTTAGCTTGTTTTAAAATTAAGAGTCCTCCTAAGACAAGGATCCTGTGCATGCCATTTTTGTTCTGGCTCTAAAAGTATGTTTGTGTTAGGAGTGGGAGTGGATGATAGATATTTACTGTAGAGTATAAATGATAAAATGATTGATGTGAAGATCATTCATATCTCATAATTGCCTATCAGAATGTCCTTTCTCTACTCCCGAATCTACCACCAGGATTGTATGTCTCTGAGACCTGAAGGTTTTTGAAGGGTTTAGATTTTAATGATTTTTTTCTCTAGCTTTATTGAAATATGATGCACAAATAAAAGTTGTATATGTTTAAGGTGTACACTTGGTGTTTTGATATAAATATACCTTGCATAATAATTACCAAAAGCAAACTAATTAACATATCTATCACTTCACAGTTACAATTCTTTTGTAGTGAGAAAACCTAAGATCTATTTTCTTAGCAAATTTCAAGTATAAAACACATTATTATTAACTACAGTTATACATTTGTACACAGGTATATTCAAGTTCTTGAACTTATTTAGCTTATAACAAAGAGTTTGTGCCTTTTGACCAACATCTCCCCAATTTCCCTACTCCCTGGACCCTGGCAACTGCCAGAATCAACTCTCTGTTTATCTAAGTTAAATTTTTTTAGATTTCATATATAAATAATATTATGTAATATTTGTCTTTTTGTGTCTGGCTTATTCACTTAACGTAATATATTTGAAATTCATTCACATTGCCACAAATGAAGAATTTTCTTCTATAAATATTCCAAAACAGGACTGTTAAATGCTTTTTCTATTGAGATGATCATATGGTTTTGTTTTTTCTTTTTTATTCAATTAGCTTGGTGTATCTAGCTTATTTATTTGCATATGTTAAACCTTCCTTATATCCCAAGAATAAATCTCTCATGATCATGGTGTATGATCTTTTTAATATGCTCTTAAATTTGGTTTTTCTGTATTTTGATTAGGATTTTTGCATTTCTGTTTATCATGGATATTTGCCTATAATTTTCTTTTCTGGTGGTGTCCTTTATCTGGCTTTTATATTAGTGTAGTTCTTACATCTAAAAATGAATTTGGACATGTTTCTTCCCCTTTGACTTTTGGAAGAGTTTGAGAAGGATTGGCGTTAACTTTTTTTTAAAATGTTGGGTAGAATTCAGCAGTGAAAGCATCTGGTTCTAAAATTTTGTTTGTTGGGAAGTTTTCCATTATTGATTCAATCTCATTGCTCATTATTAGTTCATTCAGTTTTCTACATTATAAAATGTAAGTGATAACATCTATCTTCAGGGGTTATTTTTATAATAGATGACCTTTATTAAAAAAAACTGGCATATAACAGGTTCTTAATAAATAATAATATTTCTGTAATAAAAAAATTAACAAGTGGTTCATACTATCTCAAAAATGACTCTGTTCAAAAAGCGAATGGTACCTAGTGTGATACTTTTCTGCTACTATTGTTAAAATATTTATATTAAATTAGTTTATTCATCCATCAGCTATTTATTATTACTATCTGCCAGATACTGTGATAAATACTTGAGAAACAACAGAAACATGTCGAACATGATCCTGATTCTATAGACCTCACAGTATAAAAGGAGAACAGACATTAAACACTGAATCAACACATTTAATTACAATTGTGAGAATTGTTACAAAAGAGATAGATAAAGCTTTTAGTTTCCTACCTGGGTCCCTTAGATATTTCCCCTTGGAACCTTTAACTTTCCCTGTAAGAAGTTCAACTCCCTGGCTGGAGGGCATAGATGGAAAAATTCTTGAGACAGCATAAAACTACAGAAGGAGCCAGTTGAACTCAAGCTCCTTCCTGTCTCCAATAAGGTGCCAGGCATTTCAGTAAAGCATTCATGTACTTTGCAGACCAGATAACATGTTAATTAGATATGTATCCCCAATCAATGTCATGCACATCAACTTACCTAGTTCAGGCTTAATCAAACTCCTGCTCAAAATAGTGAGATATGATAAAATGGTGGTAGCGGTGGTTTTCCACTAACGTCTAAGCTAGTGTGTTATGTAATGATATATAAAAGACAGATTCGAATTCTATTAAAAATAAGAATTGTGTCCATTCATTTTTTTTTATTAAGGCCATATATATAGATATGATAAGAAAAATAAATAAATATATAAACAATTAAGAAAATTTAACGAGTGAGATGTTTGATTTATTAGGAAGAGGTGAGGAGATGAGGTCTGTGTGGGACCAAGGCCACTGTTTTAATTTTCATTGAGATGAGTGAAAAAACCATGTGAAATGTTGAGTTTCGTATTATTGAATGAGGCCTGCTATATTTCTGACAGGTCACTTTCAAGTAAACACTGTCAAACAGAAAGTCTAGGAAGCAGGCATGTTTATATTGTGCAGATTCTCTTTCACTAGCTCTGTACAATGCTTGAACTTCTGACTTCAGATAACATTCTTATTGACAGACCTGAAGAAGAACCATATTGTAACACACAAAAAAAGTGTCAACGGCCTCACTATTCAACACATAGGCAATAAAATTCTAACCTTTACAATTTGGTTCACTGGGTTCTCCGTCTATCACAGGGCTCCGTGTTCTGACAATGTGTCTCATTTGTAGGTTATAAAGAGAAGGGCTCAGGATAGTGACAAATAAACAAGGACATCAGGAGTCAGAAGGACTTCACTTGATCTAACTCTGCCACTTACCAACTGCGTGGCTTTGAAAAAGTTACTGCAACTCTTTTATCTACAGTTTTCTCAGTTGTAAAATGGGAACAACAATACCTGTCTTAGAGATGGGGGGGTCAAGTGAATTATTCTGCACATTATGTCTTTATTGAAAGAAAGATAACAAACATTTTCTTTTCCAATATTCCAAAGTCCTTTCTCCTTTAGTCTTGCACACAATATGTTAGTGGTGCTTTCAAAAAGTCGGTCTAAAATATAATTAACTATTTTAATAAATAATAATTTTGTAATAATTTTCTCTTTTGTTTCTGAATGCTGATCTTGATGGCTTCACTTGCTTTTTAATTGTATGAGTGTCCGTTAAAGTGAGGTAAGAACATTTTGCTTTTAAAAATAAAGAACCTTGGTTTTTTCAGAGCTATTCAGTAGTTTAAAAACCCATTTAAACATTCACTAAACAAATCAAATGCTCATGGAATTTTATTAAGGTAATTTCAGATCAAGCCCACGGAATCACAGTTGGCTTATAGGCATTTTTCCACTGAAGTTTTAATATGGGTTTTATATTCTAAAGGGTGGCAAAATTGACAGCATGGGGAAGTATTATTTCATTGTTATTTCTAGCAGGAAATTTGGATTATTTATCAGACATATGATATGAACTACTTGATTTACTGCTAATTTAAAATAAAATCCACATGTCTAACAATATCATAAGACTCAACGGGTTGATCTTACAAAGTTTATTTTTTAGACTACTGTATTTATGTAATGAGTTTGTAGTAAAAGTTTACTATGATTTGACTGGAGATGTCAATGATTTTGCCAGTCTTAGGTTAAAATGCCTTTTAAAAAACCAGTAGTTGAATTATTTGTAAATTATTTTTGTTATTTTTCAAGATAATGTATCTGGTGGTTGATATTAATATTTTTTTATTTTACTCTAGAAATAGAAACATAACCATCCTATCATATAATAAATTTTATATCTATTTAAGGATAAGAATGTATGTCATATTTAAGTAAACTTTTACAAGCATTCAATAAGAGTGCTCTTAAAAATGACAGTAATATGTTAATCTTAAGACATTAATATGTATTATTTTAATATTAAAGAAAAAACTAAAAAGAAGTCAAAAATACTCCAGATTTTCTCATAAGGTTTGTAAAATGATCAAATCTGTTCATAAAAGGTCTTTATTAATATTTGTCTTGTTCAATGATACATCTAGGGAACAGGGCACTCTGTTAAATAGTTAAATCATTCTAAGAATATTTATATTAAGAATATTATTTGTCCATTTTTTTGCTCTGTTCACTGAATGCTTATGTTTTTTTGTGCAGGAGAGGTTAAGGGGAAAGAATTCCAAAGGTTTGAATTAGAAATAATACAGAGGCTAAAGTTGGAACAGAAAGTTACTTGGACATTAGGAAAAGAATTGTTATCATAAATTAGTTATTTCTGATCTGGATATCAAGTTCAATTCCTGTGATGAAACAAATGTTTTTTTTCTGTCTTGTCACACTTTCCTTTTTTCTTATTTCTTTTTGGCTCCAAAAGTGTGTTTTATTGTGGAGAATTTAGTGGCAAAAGATTTATACAAAATTGCTTGCTGTACTTTAGTTTCTAAAAGGTCTGATATATATCATTTGATAAGGAAGAAAATAATCTCCAAGTTATCTTGGTTTTGCTCAAACTCTCCAACTTCTTTGAACAGTGTAAAATATTCAAAATGAGCAAGAAAAAAAAGATGACTATACATGACAGATATCATTATACACTTTATATGTCATTTCAACTTAAATCTCTAGTCTAATTTGGGTTTTTTTTCTTATCCCATAGTCCTTCCTGAACATAAAATATCATCATACCAAGGTTAAAAACAGCATATTAGGCTCCTGTCCTAAAACTAATATTTATATATACACAGCTAAGTATATATTTAAAATAGATAATATAATCTCTTTTATGGCTTGAGTAATTGGAAAAAAATCAATTTATGTGAAATATTGAGTATCTACTCTTTACAAAATACCATAATTTGGTTAACATAGTATGATAAAATTTTTTTAAAAAAAGCATTTTTTTTTCCCCGCAGGAAATGTGAATCTGTTCAAGGAGAAGGTCAGACATAAATACATTCAGAATTTAAAAAGTAATGTAAGTGGTGAAACATACCTAGTATAAAGTAGTTCATGATTGACTTGATAATTACTTTGACCCCAAAGAGCAGCCCTCAGACTCCTGAGTATTCCAAGCAGGTCTGAGTGTTTAACCCTATCTAGAGATTAAAACTAAGTGCCTCTTTCACATTCCCATATATGTCAAAATAAGCATTCCTCACCATCTCAGTCCATTTTACCCCATACTCCGATGTACCTCTCCTGATCTGAGCTAATTCAGAAAGGAAAGGAAAAGTCCTTCTCCTACTACCCTCCCATGATATCCTTTTGAACTCTGAGTTGTAATCAGTGAACTTCTTTACATTTTGAGTCTCTTCTCTGATTGTTCCCTTCACATCGGTTTTTATTGAAACTGAGCTATACCCTGAGGACACTGCTTCTCTTCAAATAGAATCAAGGCTCTTTTTCTTTCTTTTTTCATATGGTGTTCCTCAAGGCCAGGAGGGGAAGCAGAAGGCCTCCTTGTCCTACATTGACAGTTTCCAAACATAACCTTCTGCAAGTATCTCACTTCTCTGAAGCATGTCCTATCAGATTTTGTCACTCATCCCCTCGCCTCACTGCTTTACCCATCAGTCTCTTATCAAATCCTTCATTCATTCAAAGTTTTAGCTCTGGCTTGTTTGCTCAGAGTCTTCGGTATAATTATTTTTTGTTCTCATCAATATTTCTAATTAGTTGCCACCTTTCTTTACTTCCTTCATTGTCTAGTACAGACTTTATAGCCTTGGTAATAGAATAATAACAATAGTTATTGTTTATTGAATACTTTCTGAATGCCAGGCAGTTTGAAGAGTTTTACATGCTTTACATCGAATTCACCACAACCTTCTGAGATATGGTCTATTATTATTCCCATTTCTCAAATGAGGAAACCCAATGTCAGTAATTTAAATCACTATTTGTTTTTGTTTTTTTCAAATGGTCCTCAGTTCCCTTACCTTTTAATTCATGTTCTCAAGCAGGGACTCAGAACTACTAACAAACTTATTATGTATTTCTTCAGGGCTTACTTTCCCATCTTATTTTATCTCCCACACCTCCCTCAACACACTTCTCTCTCACCTGATGACTTCACTTCAAGCATCATTTAGAAGTTAGATATCATTCAGAAAGGAAATTTTCTTGTTCTCATACAGATAAATCTGAGAACATACCTACCCCTGAGGCCTTCTGACCTGCCCTGACAATGATGGACCCTTTATGCTTCCTATCAAAGGTTGGGCCCTGCACTTTTGAGCTGAATCCCAGGCCCTCTTAGCTTCTTAAACATTTTACTCCCTTCTCACCCTGGAATCATTTTATCAAACCTAAAATGTCATAAGTCATTTATATTATAAACATTTATTTCATTTTTTTATTGTGGAAATATATACATATATATAACATAAAATTTACCAGTTTAGCCATTTTTAAGTGTACATTTCATGACATTAAGTACATTCACATTGTTATACAACCATCATCTCTAGAACTATTTTCATCTTTCCAAATTGAAACAATAACTCCTCTTTCTCTCCTCCCTTCTGACCCTAGTAACCACCATTCTACTTTCCATCTCTGTGAATTTGACTATTATAAGAACCCAATATAAGTGAAATCATACATTGTATATTCTTTGGTGACTGGCTTATTTTACTTCATATAATTTCTTCTGGGTCCATCCGTGTTGTAGCAAGTGTCAGAATTTCCTTCCTTTTTAAGACTGAATAATATTCCACTGCACGTATGTACCACATTTTGTTTATCCATTCATTTGTTGATGAACACTTGAGTGGATTCCACCTTTCATTATTGTGAATATGAGTGTAAAAATATCTATTCAAGTTTCTGCTTTCAATTCTTTTGAGAACATACCCAGATATGGAATTGCTGGATTATACAGTAATTCTGTTTAATTTTTTAAAGAACCACTGTACCGCTTTACTTAGCAGCTGCACCATTTTTCATATTCACTAGCAATGCACAAGAGTTTTGATTTCTCTATATCTTCACCAACACTTGTTATTTTGTTCTTTTTTTTAATTAAGTATTTTGTTCTTTTTTAATAATAATCTTTATGTACATTTTTAAAAGAAAAAATATAGCCCAAGATATATGATGTGTTCAACAGTAAATCTAATTAAAAACTCCAAATGCTGGAACATCAAAGGTCTTCATCCTCAATGCAAGTGTACGTGAAGACAATAGCCCACTGGGCACAATGAGATAACAAAGGAATGAGCCAATCTCAACCTTGACGCAAAGCAGAAAGAGAAAGACAGACAAACAAACAAAAACCACAAAAGCAAAATGAGCTCAGGAATTGAACATAAGCCAATTCTCAAGCAGGTTACCAGTCTTAATTCAAGCTACCAGTGAGATGCAAAGATCTCCACTGGAAAACTTAATTGAAAGAGGATTCTGTTGAGCATAGCCTCATGATAACTTGTAAAAGCTAATGCAAATTCTTTATATTTTAATTAACGATAAAACATGTTTCAATCTCAAATCATTAAAATGTGACAAACTGATCTTAGAATAAATAAATATATTTCTATTTAGTAAATCATTCCTATCAATGTGTAAACATCTTTAACATCCTTCATCTTAAAAAAAAATCAGAATCTTTAATTCCCTTAGTCATAAACCAATTTCTTTGATCTTTACTAATATTTTTTTAAATAACATCTACAAGGCTATATTAACCTTCTTCATTACCATTCACTCTTTTTCACTTTTGTTTTCTTCCTTTTTCAATAATGTAAATAATATGTAAGAGCATTACCATTGTAAAAAATAGACAATACAGAAGATATAGTTAAAGTATTTTCTAATATCTTCTTCCCTTCTTAAAGATTTGCTCCTTTCCAGTTTTTATATATATTTACATATATATATTTTGATAGATTTTTAAATACAACAGAAATATAATGTATTTTTTGTTTTGCACCTTTTTTTTCTTTTTAATTTGTTCACTTAAGTCTATGTCTTGGACAACTGTCCATGTCAATTCATGTAAGTCTACCATAATGTTTTTATTGACTGTCTGATATCATAAGTCCTCACTCAGTAACCTCGATAGGTTCTACACCTTTAAGTAAAATGATATATAACGAAACCAATTCTAACATAGGCTACTTAATATAAACAATAGTCAAGGTCCTATGGCATGTAATCAAAATTAAAACAAAATGATATTGAATGAAATGACATTATTCGAGGATCTACTGTATTCTGTAGCATAGATGAACACTTCCATTACTAACAGAAATTTGTCATTTCTAATTTTCATGATTTCAATGCTACCAAAAAATAGAGTAAAATTGCTGGCTCTAAAGGGTACATGCATTTTACATTTGACAGACATCAGTAAATGGCTCTACAAAAGAAAAAAAAAAAGCAATTCCATGATTTACAGTTCACGAGTGTTCAATAGGTGACCTGTCTTATCACATCACCAACACTGCTCTTGTTAGCACTCCAATTTTTGAGTTGCCAGATTCATGAGTACTATTCCATTCATATTTTACTTGATACCTGTATCATGTATACTGCATCTGAGCACTTCCTTTTTGCCCAAATAAGTGGTGGCTGGATTTCTCTAAGTATATGAAGAAAACCCAGCAAAGATTGGTTTTCTTAATCTTACTAGCCAAGACAGGGTTTCATGGCCACCTTAGCTTCAAGGGAGTTTGGAAAATTTAGTAACAGTATTTCCATGTCTATATAGATGAATCATAATTCGTATCTTTCTATAGCTTTACTTAAATGAGTGTTAAACTCTTAATTAAAGATAACTGAAATATTTTTGCCAACCAAGGGCTACTAATATGGTGTCAGCATTACAACATTAACAGAAGAAAAGTATATAAAACTGTCACATATCGTAATATTATGCATGAGGTTATAAAAGTTACACTGATTTAGTATTAGAAAGTTGAGGTTTGATTTTAGTTCTATCAGTAGCTATGTGACCTTGAATGTGTCAATAAGCTTCTGATTTTCTCATCTGTTAAATAAGGATGATAGTACGCACCTTGAACACTCTCAGAGGTTCTGTAAGAATAAAAATAACATAATAAATGTGGAAGTCACTCTTGAACACTGAAGTATCATAGAGATTGATTTTTATTACATATACATTAACTTTCATTTGTGTTGATGGAGGATGCAAGCATTGCAGATAAGCCAAAACAAGTCTTTCTAGCACAGTTTTCCCTAAGCCTTACCCTGGCATGTCCCTTGAGTCTATAGTTCATCTAAAATGAAAAACTACATTTTATTTTTTTCTTTGTAAACTCTAATGCCATTGTTATTCTCAATCTGTGCCTTTGTCTTCCTCTACAAGTAGGGACCTTTAACCTCCCATTTATTTCTCTTTTATTGTGGCAGAAAAGCCTCTTGACTGTTGAAAAATGGGCAATTCTGGGATTACAGAATAAGAAGAAAGATTCAAGATTATTTTTGGCACCAGCAGCAAGCCAGAGTAGGAGAGAGAAAGAGAAAATTGAAAAGAGAAATATTGCAGGCTGCTTCCTGTGTCCTTCATGATGAATGAATGACAATGATAGGGAGCCAGAACTTATTGGGAGTCACCTTGGCAGAAGCTCAGGCCATCCATGCAACCATACTCCTAATTTTTTTTTGAGGTTTTTGAGCAAACAGCTCTGTGCTTCAGCAAATGTCTGCTTATATTGTATTGTTTTTGTATGTGCAGAACATGATTCTATTTTGAAAGAGTTGCAAGAATACTTTAAAAGGTTACTTTCATAATGGGAGTTGAGAAGTGGAGATGGAAGAGGTCTCAGTCCCAGTAGAAAGTTTGAGAAATATGCAGAGAAAGTAGGTCAAGCACAGATGGCTTGATTATTTAATGGATTTAAAGCCTGTCAATAGAAACTTAGAGGGAAATCTAGTGGGAGCCCTTGAAACAAATCCTGTTTGCTGCAGGATGTTGGAAACTTCTGATAAAAAGCAAATGGGTTCTAGGGATGATGGCTCTTGCTACATGATCACAAGTGAGACCAGAAAATAGGTAAAGAAATCAAGTTTCATATAAAGAAAGAATTAGTCTTATTCTAGCTAAAAATGACTGTACTTCACACAAATTCAAGGTATCTGAGATACATAGACAAAAATGAGTTTTGGGCCCTAGTCTTTTAACCCTCTAAGACAGTCATAAGAAGTTATTGATTTATCAGGCATAGAAGGTTATATTTCTAATTTAGTGACAGATGGCTACCAAACACATAAATACCTTTCCCACCAATAATATGCTAATCTAACTACTTGACAATTTTACGCAAGCCCATAGACACTAATTAGAATTCTGACTACTCAGGCTTATGTTGCTCACATCTACATCTGATATTTTATGTTAGTCATTGAATTGACTCTTCCCTTTCTCATCCTATTTGTCCTATACATAAATGAGTCCCCATGACTGAGTCATACCTGTGAACACTGTATGTTGGAAAATTCATTTGCCTTCCTTGCAGTCAGCATCTGCTAAACATGTTGCTAGTATCTAAGCATTACCAATCATAATTTTAATAAGTTCTGTAAAGGCAGGGATAAAGTCTATCTTATTAGCCAATTTATCCCCACCTGTAATATAGTAGGTGCTCAGTAAATGACTGAGTGAATGAATCAATGAATGAATCAGACTGACAACAGACATATTGGTATAAGTGATGGATTCAATATAATTTGTATATTATATACATCAGAGAAATTCATGAACAAATAGACTGTACGGCCTAACCTGAGAACACAACTGATAAGTAAAACATTGTTTCCATGAAGAAATGTGTACTTAACAATTGGTCTGCAAATAAACTTTTTAAACACAAACCATCTGTATGTCCAGGATTGACTATCATTATATTTATTTATTGAGTCATTTTTTTCCCATCTCAAAATGTTTGCCTCACAGGATGTATCTTAATATGTTGCTTTGAGCTTTTTCTTTCCTCTTGTTCCTTTTTTCCTTTAAAAATGAATCCTCTGAAAGTCTTGGCCACATGTCAATACTGCATTCACAAGGATTAAGGATCAGCAGGGCTGCTGTGCAGCAATTCAGAAATTTAGTACATTCTGCGGGTTGGCAGCACATAGCCTGTTATTGTGCAGGAGGCACCAGTGTTCCAGTAAAGGCATGTTAAATTTAGCAGCTATCTTGTATTTGTCACTGGGGATAGGGTGAAGGCAGTTGGCTGTAATCTAGATTCATTTGCGAGTTTTACCTGAAAGTTTACTTTAAAGGATTCATCTAAAGGGGAAGATGTTTCACATATTTTTATTTTCTGCTAATTGTAACAACTTTGTAATGAAAACACACACATATACACATATTCACACTCATGCATTTACTGCACAACCTGTATTTTTTATGGTTATATTTCCTTCATTGTAAGAGTTCTGCTTAATTCCATATAAACTCTCAGGCCACCCAAAGGTAACCTATGGAGGCCATCAGTCTGGTTATTTTTATTAATAATATAGATCTGTTTATAATAACAGAACTATAATAATGTAGGTCTGTTTGTAATAAGAAATAAATTATTTAGGAAGGAAGTGGGAGAAGTAACAAAGGAATTAACAGTGAATCATTTGCTATGACACACAGAGGATTTTTTTCTAATAGACATTCATGCATGTGAATAATGACAGCTGAACTCCTTTATTTTATATTCTCTCCTTATCCCTTCTATAGTGTATGCTAACTGTGATAGAATCAAGAAAATGAAACTTCAGAATGTAAGGAGACTTGAAAATCATCTACATCAAACCCCTATTTTATAACAGAGAAGAATTGAAGTACAAAGAAAGGATGAACAAATTAGGATAAAACAATAATGGCATAAATGAGCACAGGACACTTGACTTCCAATCTAGTGTGTATTTTACTGTTTTACATTAATTTCTCACCATAGTGGTATAATATAAATTCCTTCTCTACACCCAGCTCTGAGATTTTGGTCTCTATATTCTAGAAAACCTGAAGATTCACAGAGAGTATTTCCAGAATTGAAGTAAATGTAATGTAATG
>NW_006443138.1:23034963-23054402 GCF_000325575.1 Pteropus alecto | reverse complement strand
TAATATAATATAATGAAATATAATCAATATAATCCTTAGTCAAGTTTTTCAAAAGGATAGGTAAAAATGTTGATCTATAACATTATCCTCTTAGTGTTCAACTGCTTAGCATTCAAACCTGTATACAGAATGAGGAAGGGCAAATGCCAAAGTAAAAAAGAAAGTACAAACCCATCACCCTAACAAACAACCCAAGTATTAAACCTATATTCTACACTGGATGTAATCTAGTTGAAAAGGCATTTATGAAATATAATTATTTGGAAACTTTTGTTTTAGTCTATTCCTCAAGTCTTTTCATAGGGCAAGTAGTCATTTCATTCTACAGAAGTACAACGTGAATGACTTCTGTCTTCAGTTATACAGAGGAACAAATGCGCAAAACTGGTGGTGGTTGGAATAGTTAACACCCTCCATACACTTAGGTATCATGAATCTATTTTATCTACAAATAAAAGTCATTTAAAATGTTAAACTCCTCTTTTTAAAATATATCTGATTCTGAAACTATTTTCATAGAACGAACATTTCACTCTGTGGAGTAAATTTTTAATCACATATTCTACCTTCAATGAGACAAAATATTCAGTATTCAAAGAAATGCAATAAGCGTGTGCTAATTATGAAGCCCTGGGCATGCAAAAATGAATAAGACACATTCATTGTCTTTATGAGACAAATGATTTTTCTGTTCCATCTGTAGTATCTGCAATATTATTTACTTTGGGTTTTTCTTGAATTGAATTTTAATCACCTCATTTTATTTAACTTAGTTTAATCCTAAGCAAAATGTCTGTCAAGTAATAGATTTTAAGTTTATGTATTATTTTTCCTACCATACATTAAAATACATACACACAACTATTAACATAAAATAAGACATTTACTGATGTCTCATCTAGAGTCACTCATATCCCACCAGTGTCACACAGATAATACTTAAGGAAACATGTTCCAAGAGGCACAAAGCTGGGAACAATTACTGTATTTCCTTTATTCTATAACACCATTGAAAAAGCACAACTGATATAGTAACATCATTTGAGGAGTGAAACAAAACATTACCACATCAATTAAACACATCGAACGTAATATATAAATTCAGAAACTTAAATGAAATATATAATTTCAGAAACTTAAATGAAAAAATATATATGCATTTTAGAATCAGTGAGATAAGGTGAGGGAAAAGTGCATGGAACAGGGATAGTATTACAACCTAAGAGGGAATGGATTATTTCAAAAACTAGCATTTCAATTTTAAAGAGAAGTAGAAAGAAGGAAGAATGATTTTGAAATGGGAAATATGTAGTGCAGGAATATTCTAGGTGATATCTTGCCCTGGGAATGTTGAAATGACAAGAGAGCAGATAGAGAGTACTGGGTACAGATAAGAATGTTCCAGAATGTTGGGAAGGTAAACAGGAAGTTTTGTCCAGGACCTAGTAGGCCGGGATCCAACAGCTAGTAATGAAAATTATTTAACATGTCACAACTGACAGTAGTCCTGTGGAACTGCTAAAGTTTGTTCTATAATTTATTCATCTGGGAATTTAGGGGGCTACAATTACATTTTTGGCAAAAAACAAACAAACAAACAAAAAACACCTTATTCTTTTTCTTGAAAATTTGTTTATTTTATAGCTGATTTTATTTTTTTCTAATGGTTAAAAATTTGTGTCAATTTTATCAAAGTTAGGCAGGACAGTTAGGTCTGAATATAGTCCCAGATTATGAAATGTCTAAGGAAAAATAGTCTGTAGATCATCCGTCATCCTTAAGATTTTATACCTGAATCAAACCCTTGTCTAAATTACCATATTGGCCATCTAGTAATCTTTGTTTTTCTGTTTTGCTTTTCTTTTGCATCTTAAGATTTTCCATTTAAAAAGTAATTTAGATGGTGAAAAACAGAAAAAAAAAAAAACAGTGTTTTCCCAAGCTGAAAATGCTAATAGTCTTTAAGCTAGAAGATAGAAAAATCAAGCAGTTTTAAATTTATTGTTTAAGTAAAAATAGAACACATCTAAATTAAACACAAAATCAAAGATCATAGCCGAAAAAAAATTATTTTAGTCAAACCTGAAGAAAGCCAAAGTTCAATACATTTATTTAAAGCTCTAACTTATTTTACAGAATTTCAATTTGCAATAATATGACATCCATTTAGAAAAACACTTAGTAATTGTTTTGAAAGGAAAATGTGATATGCTAAAATTCAGTAACCATGTGGGTTGTGATATTGAAATATATAACATCATCGCAGCCTATTTTCAGTCATGTTACTCTGTCCAGTAAAGTGTTAATTACGTGGTTCCTGAAGACATTTTAAAAACTTTGCTCATTTAACACTTACCATAGGTGGCAGTAATAGATTGTAGTTTGTTAATCTGGGTGATATTTCTATTGCGATCGTGCATATTAAACCAGCTGGGGTAAGACTTGTCTTAGTTGCAAGAAGGCCATTAAAAATATACAATCAAAATCTCAAAGCATAAATATGAAATATCAAGTGAAATATAGTCTGTTTGAAACCTCCTCTTATAAAAAGTTTAGAATAATCTTAACAAATTTAATATAAGACAATAGAAGGAAATCATTTAAAAAGTTATCTAATCAAATTTTTTTTCTCCGACTCATAAAGATAGTTCTAAGGTTGAAGTCCTTGAATTATAAAAAGAAATCATTAAAAGAACATTTGGGGTTCAACTACCTTGGTATTAATTATAAAAGATTAAAAGTAACTAGTTCTTACTTATTTTCTAGTCTACTTAGTGGCAAAGAAGTTTTTTTGATTAGTCTTTGGTCATCTTGACCTTCATTTTTATTATGCATCAAAATTAAAACATTTTGACTTAGTTTTGAGAAAATAACATTGATTTTGTACATTTTGCAGTCAGAAGAAGACCTCCTTTTCCTGATGTACTCATGTCCATTGATGCGTTTTTTTTTAGTTTGTGATCTGTTTTCCTCTTCCTCACGATGTGGAATAATGGATTATATCTCTAACACGTATTTATAATATTGTGGCTGATTTTTACTCATATGCCAAAAGTAATATAAAATGGAGCTAAATAGGTCTAGAAAGCAATAAGATATTGAAAGCACATAGTCAAAAGAATATGTATGCAAGGCTGTTTTATTTATTGTCAATTTTCAGTGCAAATAAGAATATGCAATGCAGTTAACTATACTATGAATATTCATGCTGGATTGTCTACATTTAGAATCCAAAGAACTATGAGCATATTTTCACGTAATGTTGCATTAACATATGTTTGTTTATATAATTTTCTTTTTCTTTGAATAAAAATAAATAAGTGAATATATTGTAAGATTGTTAACATGAGAAGAATAATGAGGCCTTTGCAGAGGGTTCTCAAACCTGGTTAATAATCAGAGTTCCCCTAAAAGCCATTAAAAATAAGAACTCCCACTTGTACCCAGTGGGGAATAACTACAGACAAGAGAGATTTCTCTTTTCTGCTCCAGCCACCTGTCTCTATGATGTATAAGATAGCCCCTAAATTCTGAGAAGATATACAAGGCTCCCTTTTTCTCATTAGCAAAACTGTTTTTAGGTAGTCAGAATCTCACTATCCTTGTTGAATTTACCTTGACTATTTAGTCACAATGTCAGAATAGAATTGCCCCAAAAGGTTGTACTAGCAGGTAAAGAGGAACCTGTGCAGTAATGAAGAACACTGATGTCTGATAGATTCACAATATTAATGTATGAACACTCTACATAGTTCATATTTGAAAAAAAAAAAAAGATAAAATTTTGCTTCATATAAACTATACACATTTTAATTTCAAGTTACTAAGATAAAATAACTGTCCAGGGGTGTTCATTAGAAAATAATACAGATTAAGTATCATGACTCTTGCTGTTCCCAAATTAGGTGAGAACAGCTGATGTATGAGTCAACAGAATGAAAAGATGTAATTTTATATTTTTCTATCTTCCTTCTGTTTTTCTTTCCCTGTCTTTTGAATTGAATTTTATTTCTGTGCTTACTCTTTCTTACCATCAACTATCCAAATGAATTATTATTTTTAAAAATCTAAACTTTAATTGCAAACTAAGCAAAAACAAATAAGCGAAAATCCAAAAACTCCAGTTCCCCCCACATGCAAAACATTTCAGTCCTCAGAAAAGACATCCATACATTTGTATTCGTGTCACAGGCACAAACACAGACACACACATACACTTTTTATTTTCAAGAGATGGAATTAACAAGAACACAAGAAGGATACAGAGAAATAAGCAGGCAGGAAGGCAAGAGGTATGAAAAGTTTGCCCTGAGTCTATTGAAAGGGATCTATACTTACTGGAAATTTGCATTGTTTTCCACACAGACTCTTGGAGAACTGGCTATATTTTAGATTTCATGGTGCAACTAGGGGGACTATACTATGAATGTAGAGTCCCTAGTTTTGGGAAAATATTATGCAAATACTTGACATTGGCACAGTGGATCTACCTACTCCAGTGGATCATGTGTGTTAGAAGATTAAGCAAATCTGCTGTAACCAAATTCTTCCTCCTAATGTCTAGACTGAGTACAAACTCCTGGTATTTTTCTCAACTAAAGAGATAAATTATTATAATACTCAGGTTAAATTTCTTATTGGCCAGAGGCATGGGAGCTCTGAGCAGTTAAATGACTCATTTATAATAGCACTTAAAATTAATTTGTGATAAATTAACAAAATCTTTGTAGTATTTATACTAAAAACTACAAAATATTTAGAAGAGAAAATTAAAAAATACAACTAAATTGAAAGATATAGCATGTTCATGAATTAGAAGAATTATTATTAAGGTGCCAATTCCACCCAAATTGATCTCCAAATCCCAATAAAAATCCAAGAAACTTTTTGTAAAAATTGACATACTGTACATAAAATGTATATGAAAAAGCAAAGAATCTAGAATACTCAAAAAATGAAAGGACTCATACTATTTGATTTTAAAATATACTATAAGGCTATAGTAATCAAGACACAAGACACATGACAGGATAGACATATAGATGAATGGAACCAGAGAGAGCATTCAGAAATAAACCTAAACACAAAATGATTAATTAATTTTCATTAAAGTTGCCCAGATAATGGAGAGAGAATAGTCTTTAGAAAAAATGATGCTGAGACAATTGGATATGTATGTGCCCCCACAAAAGCTAACTTGAAATATATTATAAACCTAAAACCTAATACAACAAAACTTCTAGGAGAAAACATAAGAGAAATTTCTAGTGATGCTGGGTTAAACAAAGTTTTCTTAGAGCATAAAAATCATAAACTGCCAAAAATTGATGAATTTAACTTATCAAAAATTTTTAAAGTTCTTTTTGAAAGACCATTAAAAAAATAAGAAGCTACATCATATGCGGATAGAGTATGCATGAAACATATTTGATAAAATACTTGTATTTAATATACATAAAAACTCTTCAAAATCCCAGATTAAAAATCCTTCAGAAAAAATAAATCCCAATTTAAAAAAGGGACAAAAGATTTGAAAAGTCACTTCACCAAAGATGAAATATCGATGTCATATAAGCTCATTCCCAACCTCACTAATCATTAGGGAAATGCAAATTAAAACCAAATTCCACTATAAATCTACTGGAAAGGCTAAAATTAAAAAAAAAAAGAAAAGAAAAGAAAAGCAGACAATACAAGTACTGGTGAAGGTGAAGAGTAACTGGGACTCTCATACATTGCTGGTGGAAATACAACATTGTACAGATACTTTGGAAAATAGTTCAGCAGCTTTTTATAAAGTAAGACATATACTTACTAAATAATCCTGCAATATAACTCACAACTATTAAAGAGAAAGAAAACTTATTTCTACACAAACACCTGTGCATGAATGTTAATTGCATCTTTATTCATAATACCTAAAACTGGAAATAACTCAAGTGTCCATCAGCTGAAGAACAGTTAAACAAATCATTATATATACACGTAATGGAATATTACTCAAAAATACAAAAGAACAAACCGTTACTATATTTAATAAAATGAATCTCCAAAGCATTATGCTAAGTGAAAAAATCAAACTCAAAAGGCTTTTTCACTTATGTAACATCTAGAAACATTAAAACTATAGTGACAAAATTAGATCATTATTTCCCAGGGCTAAGGGTAAAAGCAGAAGGTTGACAACAAAAGGGCAGATTGACAACAAAGGAGAGGATTTTGGGGGCAGGGGATGATAGAAATATTCTATATCTTCATTGTGATGAGGATTAGAAGATCATAAACATTTATGAAAACTAATTGGAGAACACACCAAAAAAACTGAATTTTAATAAATTTTAATGTATGTAAATTCTATCTCCGTAAATCTGACTTAAAAAATAAAAGCAGTGAGTCAGAGAAGAAAAAAGTGTGAATCATTGTGAAATTAAATTCATAACAGATACAGTTTTAAATTTCTCTACTGTTACTCAATGTATTCAAAGAGGCAACCAGCAAGAATATAAGGGTGCAGACAGGATGAGAACTGGAGGTGATTTCAGTGTCATATTACAGCATAAGATCTCATCCAGTCTTGAACAAAACTTCATCGGTAGGACTGTGGTACGAACAGAGTTGTTGGATTGCATTCTAGAACAATTCATGGACAGCTATGGAACTCAATGATTCTTATTCCTGAAGCTACCCTTTCTAAGATGACATTTCGCTCATCTGGTCATCCTATATTAAAATAAAATATAGAGAAGTAGAAATGAGAGCAGAGAATTTTGAATAAACATTTTTGATGTGTTACATATTTGTTGCATAAATTAGAGTTGAGTTTTTACCATTTCTAAACCTAGATTTTCCTGATCTACAAATCCCTGCTCTCATGGAGCCTATTTTCTAATGAGTGACAATTGACAGAATCAAAGTAGAGAGGGAATATAGACTATATAATATAGTTAAATGGTGGTAGGTGCAATAGAGTAAAAGCCAAGGACAAGGGGTAGATAGTGTGTATGAGAGGATATTCAGTTTTGTAAGGGGACAAGTAACAACTCATTTAAATGTGACATTTGAGGGGAAAAAAAAACAAAAAACAAAACCCTGAAGGTGAGGGTGAGATTCCTGTGGATCTAAGTGAGGGACAGGGTTGGGGCATACTCCTGACCTAGGGACAGTCAGTTGCAAAGACCTCGAGGCTGTGGTATGATGGGCATATTCCAGGAAGACTGGAGTGGAGCCAGCCAAGGGCAGAGTGGTAGGACATGATGCAAGAGAGGTTATAGGCGAACTTAGTGAGGGGGACAGATAGTTTGCAGCAGAGTTTAGTAACAGGTAAGGATTATAGCTAAAATTAAAAACATTAGAAATAAAGAAGAAAATGTATGCTATTTATTGCATACTTTCAGATATCAGAAATACTTGCATGCACACCTTCCTTCCCTATTAGATCTTAAGTTGCTTGAGTATGGGTGCTTAGTCCTCTACATCTTTAATTCCCATAACAATTAAGGTACTTGCGAAGAGTATGGATACTTGCAAAGAATAAGAACTCCATGCAAATTCTGTTGAGTAAATGAATGCCTGATTGGATGAACGGAGTGAATGAAATGTAAATAACTAAATAAACAAAGAAACTGAAGCAGAGCGGAAGTCTCTTGACTTACTTGGTTGAAAATTCTAGGATCTGAGTTGGCTTCTGACACTATAAGAACACCAAGGATGGATTTCTCTTCTTCTCCTCTCAGCTCTGCTCTCTTCTCTGTGTTATCTTCATTCTAGTCTTCATGTAGATAAGAACACTGCAAATAGCTCTAGCCTAGATACTTTGGATTCAAGACTGCAGAAAATGAGAGAGAGAGAGAGAGAGAGAGAGAGAGAGAGAGAGAGAGAGAGATTGAGGTAGAGGGAAGAAATTGATTCTCTTCATCATTAAGAGGGCTTTTTAACATGGTTCATATTGGTCCAAACTGAGCGAACTAATCACCATAGCTAGGGAGAAGGCAAATCTGTGAAATCATAGAGGACATATGGGTCTTCTGAAGAGTTCTAACATGAACTCTATGTAAATACTAGCATATCCCAGTGGTTAATAGAAAGTGATCATTATTATTAATGACATAATAATATGCATAAGATGAAAGTTTAAAATAATACATGAAATCCTTTTATCAACTTCAGGAACAAATAAGTAATCTACTAACTATGAAGATGAAAACTATATTAAAGATTTAGTTGCTAAGACTTGACTATAGTCCTGTCTCCTCTGCATTAATCTGCCCGTTTCATATCATCAGTTTTTAGACTGTAATGTTAAATTAAAATCTTTATTATTAAGATCTTCTGGAGATTAATTATGCCTTGTGTATTAGTTTTCCATTGTTGCATAAAAAATTCACCCCAAACAGTGGTTTAGATAACAAATATTTATTATCTCACTATATTTGTCTGTTAAGAATCTGAATTTAGTTTAGCTGGGGACCTCAGGCTCAGCTCAGATCTCAGGGTCTCTCATAAACTACAGTCAAGATATTCTCTGGGGCTGCAGTCACTGGTCAACTGAAGCCTCATTTGTCAAAGGATCTGCATCCTAACAGCATGTTGGTAGTCCTCACTGATCTGATTGACTATAGACATCAGTTCCTTGCCAAGTTTGCCTTTCCATACAGCAGTTCACAACATAGCACCTGGCATCCCCCAGAGTGAGGGCTCTAAAAGAAAATAATCAAGAGATGGTACCCAAGATAAAAACCAGTGTCTTTGTAATTTGATCTTGGGAGTGGTATCCCACGGCTTCTGCACTATTCTGTTTGTGAGAAGAAAGTCACTAGGTCCATCCAACCCACATTCAAGAGAAAGGGATTACACAAGGACATGAACACCAGAAGGCAGGAATCATTGTGGACCATCTCAAGGCTGCCTACCACAATCTAGGCATCTCATCTATCCACAAAGTAATAAATGAAAGAAGGTATTCAGCCAACATTTGTTAATTAATGAGTGCATCTTTAATATTAATGATATCTACATAAAAATAAACTGTTTTATCAGAATTTAATCTTCCTAACAATTTCATTTTAGAAAAAGGCACACTTATGTTCAAAATGTTTTTGTATTACTTACTACATTATTGATATTAACATATTTTTATGTCTTCACTGAGTGAAATATAATTTGGATATATGATCAATAAGAGTAGGTGATACTTTAACAAGATTATGCTAATAGGATTTTATTCTTCCTAGTTTAATACTCTGATTTGAATAGTTTTAGCATATTTGTTCTCTTCTTAGATTTATTTTATCCTTAAATTTTTTAACATTTGTAAAGATTATACAAATGTAATTAGCATTTACTCTGAGATTCTCTAAAATTCCTGGAAAATACCCTCTTTGAACTCTTATTTCACATTAGAAATATAACCTATCGAGAAAACTGCCCTAGTGTTTATAAAATTAGAACTAGAAGGGAGGTAGATGGAGTAAAAGGGATCAAATATGTGATGACATTAAAGAATTAAAAATAAATAGAAAAAATAAATAAAAATAAAATTAGAACTAGCTTAGTATAATTAGTGTGAGTAAATTTTTTAGTTTTCTAGATAATGAAGAAGGGCATAAAATAAGAATATTTCTTTTTCTGATTTATTTTCCTTCCTCAATATTATTGGTAAGAAAAACAGAAGCTATGTAGTAAGAAGCTGATATATTCTGATTTTAATACCTATTAAGTGTGATGTTGGCCAATAACTCTGAGTCCCTATGTGTAAATCAGAAATTGATGCAGCTCACATAGTTATCAAGTGTGGATGAGAAAAGGCATATAAAATACTTTGTAAATTGCCAAGTGATATAGAAAAAGAATTTATTACTACTAGGTAAACGAAAAGATACAAAAATATAGATGGACAATGATCTTTAATGCCTTGGTATTGTCTTTAATAAATTAGTATTTCTGGATTGTAATAATATCCATTTTTACCATTTTTTGAATGCTTTCCCTAGATCAGCTCTGTGATTAACACAGGGAATATAAAGATGAAAACTATACAAACTTCGTCTTCACAGCATTGAAAGTTTATGGATAAAAAATATAGTACAATTAAATGTTTAATAAAACTGGGGAATATTTCAATAGTCTAATACCAGGTTGATTATTAGTCTTTAATTAATAATTATAACAAATCTTGTCATAAGCAAATGAATTCTGAAGGTACTGACTAGAGAAAGAACATTTTTAAATTGCATAATTCTGCAGGTTTCATTTCAAGATGTAATAAATTTTTCAGATGCAGCAGTTATTTTATTTAAAGCTCTTTGAGAATACTCTGTATACATTATTATGCATTATTTATCATAATAAACGCAAATACAGAGTATGTTAAAATTTTAAGACTTAGTATTGACTTTAGAAAATTATTTCTTCCCAACTATGCTAACAAAGACAATGCTTCCTCACTCATTAAACATCTAACTTTCATAGTTGTTTAGACATATACTTCTGTAAGTAGAAAATAATTTAACCATTCACTTAAATAATAACAATGTATCATCATACCAACCTATATTACTCAGCTTTGGCTGGGTAAGAAACAATGCACTAAATCAAAGTGGTTTACATAAACAAACAACTCTTTCTCATATTCCGTGACACGTGTTGCTTGTTTATGGCTCTGCTGTATGTCTATGGGCTGACTGGGGTCAGCTATATTTGACATTTTATTCTGTGATGTAGGCTGCGTGGAGTTTGCACTATTGTGTGTGTATTTTTTTCCAGGTACTCTAGTGTCTGGATAGTTTTTTCCAGGTACTCCAGTTTCTTCCCACAACCCAAAGATGTGCCCATGAGGTTAATTAGTGTGTCTAAATTGTCCCAGTCTGAGTGAATGCAGGTGTAAGTGTAAGTGCACCATGTGGTAGAAGGTTGTCCTTTCCAGGGTTGATTCCAGCAGTGGTCCTGAGCTGCTGGGATAGCCTCTGGCCACCTTTAACTCTGAATTGCAATAAAAATGCAGCAAAAATAATTATCTTGTTATTATTAATTTTTCTTAAATGTACATATAGCCCACATTTATTTTCATGTTTAATACTAGAGAAGTGTTTTGGGGCTTCATGTTGTAGTTGGTAACTAGAAATATGCCATAGATACCTAACTGCTATTTATATCAATTAGCATATGATAAAACTGGTTTTATTATACATCATTTTTCTCAAGGATGTAATTTCCAAGAATCTATTGATAATGTTAAGTGAGAACTTATTGTATTTTCCTTTTCAAATTTAATCATTAAATACATTTGTTCTTTACCTTGACTTTCATCAAATGAATATGATTTTATTGAAAAAATGGTCATTTTAAATAACCTAGTCATGTTTCTCATAAACAATAATTTTATAATATGAATTAAACAAATCAGTTACCTTGTGTCAAATTTTTTTTCTTTTTTTTTTTTTAATGGAACAATGGATAAAAATATTGCTTTGCAGGAAAATCCAATGATGCAAAGCCAAAACAAACCTATAATTAAAATAAAACCTGATAAAGTTTTAGAAAAAAATTACTATAAATAATGTTTGCTAGAATTAAAGAGCTCTATTAGGTTATAAAATTATTTTGCAAATAGACACTTTCTCATTAAGATGAATGTCTGAAATGCCAAAGGAATCAAATAAAGAATAACATAATGTAGGACTTTTTATTTTTCAGTTAAATAGAACTAATTCATTAATGTGATAATGGCTCACTCTTTTGTTTCCTGCAATCCTACATCAAAATGTCAGTAGTTACATAAACAATTAAAGTGAGAAAGACTTGCTGTAGAGAACTGAAAGACAATTAAAAGCATTACTTGGCTTTGAGAGAATTGATGGCTAAAAAAAGCCATTTAAAAACCAAAATTCAAAAAGTTAAATAAAAAAAAAGATAATATAAATGCAATGGCTAAATCTATTATTTCTGATAAAAACAAAAAGCTTATACTATGATCAGGATAATACAAATATTTTTTTTCTTCTAGTCTATTTGCTTAGATCATTGCATCTTTTTACACTGAATGCCATTTTTCTTTTTTTTTATAATTCCTCATAACACCCACAGAATTTAACCACAGCCACAAAAGCCAGCTACCAATATTAGAAATTCTAAAGCAATATAGAAAGGGACATTCTCAGCATTGTTTCAGTTGTATGAGCACTAGAGACCCAATTGCAATCAGTATTTAATGACACAAAGTAGTTTAATTTATGCTTTAAGAGAATTGGAAACCAAGTTGCTTGGGTTTTATCATCCTCCCCTAGATCCTCTGATGCATTAAAGTATAGTGAATTGATGAATAATAATAGATGTAATTGGATCTATCCTAGAATTTTTATACAATTCTTGGATAATGTAATTAAATTTGGCACAATCATATGTTAATACTCATTCATAGGGTTGCCAGGAGTCAGAGCCAATTCAACCACATGTAACACACACATATGTTATAGGAAAT
This sequence comes from Pteropus alecto, assembly GCF_000325575.1. Taxonomy (NCBI): domain Eukaryota; kingdom Metazoa; phylum Chordata; class Mammalia; order Chiroptera; family Pteropodidae; genus Pteropus; species Pteropus alecto. The sequence continues at coordinate 23,041,927 of NW_006443138.1, read as the reverse complement.
GTTTTCAAAGAAGAGAAATAAAGAATTAAGGTCTTAACTTATCTTTTGATCAGATCTGAGAACTATATCTATGCTATTCCTTATAACTGATTATAGATCACGAAAATGTGACATTAAACACCAAAGTAGTTTTATTTTCAGGCGTAAAATCATACAACTCAACTAATGTATTGAATGGTTTATGCAGAAGATGTGTCAATTTTAAGCAAAATTGAGCATAAAGACCATAAGCCTCAGTTTTAGGACACTTAGAGGAAAAAATAAGAATATAGTTCATAGAGATAACATTTAATTTTGTGAGACTGTGTCTGCAAACCCCTCCACAGCCCCATTCTTCATTTTCTAGTCTAAAAGTGTAAACAGTTTTGATAAGATTGTAGATGAAATAATGTTTCTTCAATGTTATTGTAATATTGCATATCACAATTAATAAGACTCTTGGTTTCCAGATGGACAATCTTCCCTAGCAAGACCTTGAGCCTGCATATCTTCTTCAGCTCCTAAGACAAAATAGTCCTTATATCTTCAAACTCTTTACTTGAATTTTTTTTTTTAGTCTCTTAATAAAGAATTTGTTCTTCTACATCATAAAATAGGGTCCATCAGATTAATAGCTGCAGCTGACCACCTTAGTGACTTATAAATGTATCTATATCTCCCAAATCTTTAACTCTTTGTCCAGCTTCAAATGAAGTGGTGTCTCATTTGTCCACAGACAACACATGCATTTGTGTTTGAACTCCATCTATCTTTATAAATTGTCCTAAGTTAATTTTTAATTCTTTCTTTAATGTCTTTATTCTCTCTCTTCCTCTTGCCCTTCAGACTATAAGCATAAATTAAGTAACAAAACAAGTAAGTCAAAACCAAATTCAGTGAACCAAATGTAATTCTTTCTAATGACCTCTCAACTGTCAAACCTAAATTAATAATATATATATATATATATGTTAAATATATATATATGTGTATATATATACACACTGCACTTCTTGGCTCTTACACTTTTTGGATATTTTCTACTCCCTTATCTTTTTTATACAATCGTCTTAGCTTCCTTCACACCTTTCTGGATAGTCCTTTTATTTATTTCTTCTAAGATTTTGCTTTCTTTATATGTAATGGAAATTGGAGTTCCTTAGTTTCTGTCCTTAGCCTATTGTAATTCTCATCTATAGGTTCACTGTGGGTGAACCTATAACTGCATATTGTTTTATCAATGCTTTTTTGTTTTGCCATGGGTGCCTAGAAACGTAGAAGTTAAGATTGTTGATTTGGAGTCAGATTATGAATTAAGTTCTACCTCTTCTTCATAAAAGCTTCTGAACTGTATTGTAACCTAGGTTTAGATGGATATACCTATTCTGGATCTGTTTCTATCCTTCTGCCTTCTAATTAATATCGTGACTATATGCGTGTCTCCCCCACATAATCCCCAATAGTCAACCCCATAGACTATCGGTGTAGGGGAAAGACACAGTGGCTTGCTTAATTCTGTTCACCTGTGTGTCACCAATAAATTGCACAATGATGAGAACATGGATATGTGAAGCCAAATGTTGTGACAATCTGTCCTGAATGAATCTCCTGGTTTGAGTTGAATACTTCCTCTTTTCTTATGCTAATTCTACTGCGGTGATCATCAAAAACTTTTAAAATGGGCTTTAAGTGCTTCTTCTAGTATCATGCTACAATACTGGTAAGATAAAAACTGGATTTTATTTACTTTTCATCATCAGTGCCACCATTAATAAATGGCTTTTTGATGAATTAGACTTTAAATCAGTAGTCTCGAAAATATGTGCTTAACGAAAATCATTGAGGCACTAGAGGGGGAAAAAAGAGATTCTGCTTGTATTCAGATATATTATTTAAAATAAAAATATAAGAAAAAAACATTAATTAATGTTTCACATTCATATTAATATAGAGTATGAATATATAATTTATAGCCAAGTATATGTACATTTAGTTTTGGGTTCACAAAGCTGTTGTTACTCAACATGGTGCCTTTGTATAAATTAGGCATAGACTCCCCTTTCCTACAGACAGTCACAATCCACAACAAGGCACACAGATCTGTGAGCAGAGCACTCCGTGTATTTTTGTCTCAAATTCCCCTAGAGCATATGCTGTGGTATGAGATACAACCTCTAATGTTTATGAGGTGTCCCTAAATGCTCAAAAACACTTTATTGATGGGGTAAACAACCACTTTTTAGCCTTGAACAAATCTTGACAATTTTCAAAGCCATTCTAAATTATAATCTTACAGTTTATATTTAGTCATCAGGGATAATGATTACTTTTAGATAGGCAAGACATTCTTTAATGAGTAAATAAACATAAATAGTGGAAATAACTTTTATTTTAATGCTCATGGCCATAAAAACCCTACTTAGAACTCCCTTATAAATTACTTAAGTTTAATAAGTTTGGGTCACGTATTCAATAAACTAATAGATAATTTATATTATTTATTAAGCACTTATTTTAGGCAAGCACTATTTGCTGAATTTTATATGAATTATTTTTTTCCCTCAGAATAAGGTATGTATTTCTAGTGACACAATTTTCTGATACACAGAGGAAGAAAATGAAGCACCTAACTTGCTCAAAGAAACATGCCTCGTAAGAGACAGAAGAATTCTGTGGATATTTAAAGGGCAATTTAAGAAGTTGATCTTGATCCAGCTTCATGTGACTGAGAAGCTATAGTTATGTTAGAGCTACTATAAATACAATTGCCTATTATTAGTTCATCATTCATTCATTTAAATATGTTTATTTAGCATCTACTGTGTGCTGCAAGTAACTGTTCTAGGCACTGAAGATAAAACTGTGAATAAGACACTTGGAATGCCTAAATTTCATGTAGCTCAGTTGAGGGGAGACGGGTATCTTAAAGAACACATTCTTTCCAAAAATAATAAAATAAAATCATTTCTTTCCTCTAGTCCTACAATAATGTTTTGTCTTTTGTGTGTGTGTGCGCACATTGATATTTTCTATATAGTTATTTATATGCATGGAAATATTTTGGTATTTTTAAATCATTTAACTTTATATTAAAGTCTGCAAGGTTAGAAAATGTGAAATGTTATTTTCATACTGATGCGCATGGCTGATACAATGTTATTCACTTATCTTATATTATGTGTGATCCTGTGGAGTCTTTCAAGTCTTGACTTGGAAATCCACTTTTGTATATCCCTGTTATTGGTTAAAATCAACACACTGCCAAGTGGATATTAAGCACAAAAGGAAAATGTTTTAAAATAATTTAAATTCCTGTGATATGATTCAGTTTCCTACAGTTTTACCTTCTGAACAAATGCACAGATTGATGAAACAATATAGCGAGTGATTTTTTTGGTAGACAGAATCCTGACAGTATCAAAAGTCTACAACACACATGTAAAACAGTACGTAACCAACATTAGTAAATGATACTTCCTCAAAATCTAAAACAGTACCATTGTTTCAAAGTTCATGCATTTTTTTCATGAGTGAAGAATATAGCCATTCACAACTGACAAGTATTTGAAGTTCATTAAAAGTGCTGTTTTATTATCTTTTGTCAACCTTAAGTCCTTTATAGCATTGCAAAGATAGAACGTTGGAAGCAATAAGAAAAAGGATTAAAACTCATCAATATGGTTATACTGAGAAGTGAAAGAAAGAAAGAAAGAGAGCAACGCCCCAAATTTCCACTATCTGGAAAACAGCCTGGAATCATTAAGTATAGGAGAAAATAATCTTTCATAGCTCAGAAACTCTGGGGTCATTATTGTTCCACATCATAAGACAATAAATTCAAATGACCCAGTATTGTGCACTCTTGTCTAAATATTCAAGAAAGTGAATAATATAGAATTCTAATACCAGCACAGATGTAATCAATGTTCCATAACATTAGTTTATCTTTATGTAATATAGATCATAAAATGAAAGTTAGACTTTTTAAAGTTTTATATTGCTATCTCATATCCTGATAGTAATGTAAATGTACTTCTAAATGTATCACTCTGCCAAGACTAACAATGCCTTCTAACAGCAGCTTCATCTTGTTAATGTAAGCTCATTATACTTTGATAAGTCAGTAATGTAATTCCTGATAGAAGAAGAGAAAATAATATCGATTAAGTAACAGAATAAGGTTTGGTCTTTCAAACAACCAGACGATATTGTGTATTTTATGGATCTGCTCAATTTTCATAAGTGGGTGATCAGAGATCTTAAGATGAGACTACTGCATATCATTAAACCAATCAAAATCCAGTATCTAATATTAACTTTCAGAAAAAGCAATATACTATGAGATGATTGGATAGGATTTTGATATATCCGATATATATCGGATTGCACTAAATGAATATGCAATTTAGTGATGTCTTTAATACAGGCAAATATCAAACCATTTTGTATTTTATCCGACAATATATTTTCTCAGGAAAAAAATTTATAATACTAATATATAAATTTTAAATATTGCACTGTCTCCTTGTCCATCAATAAACAAATTGATAAAAACTTTGAACACTAAAATTGTTACTATCTAAGTTTTAACCACTTATTTTATAATGTATTATTACTCTAGTATACTTGGTTTGGATTTTTAATACTTGGTAAAGCTAATTATAATCACCCATTCCTTACCACTAGCACAATACGATTCTGATTTTGCCATTTTATTCTATTATTAAATTATCTTATTTTGGAACAATTACTTGGACATTTGAATAAATGCAGAAAATAAATATGTGATTACATTGAAGACATCAGCACTATATATAGCTAAAGATTACTTATAATTACCCCCAAAATTCTTAGCTTATGGTAAATAATATTTTTATAATTCTATTATTAAAAAATATTTTTATTTTTTGCAAAAAGTAGATCTGTGGATACTCTCTGTTTCATGAATTGTCACTACTAGAAAAAGATGATAAAAAAAGACTATAAAATGTTTTAATCAATAGTCACGCTAACCAAACTGTTAATAATATATCTCTTTCGTGGTAAATTTTGCTTGTAGAATTGGTGAAGCTCCTATTTTCTAAAAGCATTTTAATGATTTGCCAATCCATGTAATGGTAATTGGAGTCTATAAAAACATGGTAAGCAGCAACAGTATTGCTGTAATTTTATTACAGCAATACTGTTGCTGCTTACCATGCTACCATATTGAAAGTTAGTATTTTCTAACTAAAGTTTCTTTGATTGATTATAAATTAGTTGGATTTGTACTCTACTTTAACCTTTACACAAAAACTGACTCTATTATTAGTACGGTTAACGAAAAGCCCACATAATTATAACATGCTTCTCCTACTTCTCTAATTGAGTAGTTTCTTGTGCTCTCTAGTTAGGGAGTTCCATCCCCTTTAGTTTCCATCACAAAAGGCATTTATTTGGATCGAGGCTCTGTTTGAAGTCTTCTGCTAAAACCAACAGAAGTCCAATCAAATTTCAGGCAGCTTAGAAACTGGCAAGTAATGCAAAAACATATGTTGATAAATAAAACATATATATGGAAAACAAAGGAGTTGAAACAGCTAATACAATTGTATTTAAAGGTAAATGAAGCTAGAATATTCATCAAATTTCAAGACTTACTATGAGGCTACCATAATCAAGACAGTCTGACAATGACATAAAAATAGTTGAACAGATCAATTTAGAAGATTGAGCATAGACTTTATATGGTCATAATAGAAAGTTATTCACAATTTATATGTCCAATTGATATCATTTTTTTAATGTGGAACACAATTTAAATACAGTATATTTATCTCTGTCTCTATGTCTATAGCTATCTATCTATCTGGAGACAGGTGTGTATGCCACAGTTTTAACATAAAACTCTATATTTTCAGAGTTATTTTTATTTTGTAATGTAAAAAGTTTGACTTACTAACAATAAAACAACAGCAAGGAAAAACCTAGAATAATTATTGTCAGCTTACAAAGCATTATTATATGTTCAAGATATATTATCTATTCTGAAGACTTGCTTGATACAGTTTTAATTCACAACCTTATTTTTGTTGGTTGCCTGTGGATTTTTTTTCAAGAATAGATGGAAGAAAATATGTACATACATTCTTTTGAACTTACATATACTAACTACAGGTACATTTTTTTCACTGTTCTTTAGAAATGAAAGAAAATCTAGAAAATTTGATGTGACTAATAATCTCTAGATACCATATTATTTTTTAAACAGCCTGAGTATCTCATCAAAGCAAGTTAATTACTATATAAAAACATAATGTGGGACAGCATTATCCATTTAAATGTTATAGTCTATTCTTTTTCCTTAGTGCTATGAGACTCAAACAAAACAAAACAAAACACACACACAGGCAATTTCTGCATTACAAATACTCTCCTGACTTAACATTAAAGAGAGCCAGGCTTTAAAGATTCAGGCTATTAAGGATCCGAATAAGATTTTATGGGTCTTGAAATTTAATTTTGAAGTTTGTTTTTAAGGAAAAAAATAATAGTAAACTTATGAATTCAAAATGAAATGTTAAAATTAACATTTATTTAGAATAAGAAATTACAACAAATTACAAATTTTAAAGAACTGAAAAACATCACAAACCCAGAAAAATTCATAATTTATTGCCTAATCCATTTCTATATACTTTTTGTCTGTTTTTTGGTTGTTTACTCTTCAATTATCTTTTTCAAATAAAAATGACCTTATCTATAGAGAGAATAAAGGTATATCGATCATTCCTTTTGGAAGATTGGTCAAATTTTAATTTTTTTATTATTGAGTATTTAGAAAAGTTTCAGCTTTTTAATTCTGCTACTGACTAGCCTGTGAAGCCATGTTATCAATAATGCCACTATGCATGGATATGCTGCAAACCACATAAATATATCTTACTCTGCAAAACTTAACTCCCCTTAACCAGATCTCTAAAACACTCTGCCCTACTCCAGTTTC
>NW_006443138.1:23001196-23034205 GCF_000325575.1 Pteropus alecto | reverse complement strand
TCCTTCCTTCCTTCCTTCCTTCCTTCCTTCCTTCCTTCCTTCCTTCCTTCCTTCCTTCCTTCCTTCCTTCCTTCCCTCCTTCCTTTTCTTTTCTTTCCTTTTGTTTTTGATAAAGTGCTTTTTATTTTAGTTTTAGGGCAATTAAATGTCTTAAATATGAAAAAAATAAACTTTAATATACAAACTGCAATCACAACAGCATCCACAGAGCTGAAAGAATGGGGCACGACAGGGAGCTTTGTGGGGAGGAAGGTTTTCAAGGTCCCTGCTGCTTCTCTCGTTTGTATTCTGTAACCTGTGACAGCCTGAGATTTTAGCAGAGGGCAGATCAATGTAGCCAGGGTCAAAGGGGCACTGATGCTGAAACCGAAACAGACTCTGCACAGCAAGCCCTCCAATATGCCATCTCCCTAATAAGATAGCGGCCAGGGAAAGCCAGATTCAGTCAGGAGGTAATTGGAAAGTGGTTGTGACTGAGACGGAGAGACAGTCACCACTCCTCAGCATCCTGATGATCATATGCATGAGGATCAAGCACAAGGAGTAATGAGACATAGCCATGATAGACCAATGACAAGGATAAGTGATGGTAAAAATGATAAAAGCTAAATTTCCCAACTACCTGGAGGGAAAGGCTCTTCTAGAATTAATTTAAGAAAATTAAGGAAAATAGCATTTTTCTACATCAGGAGCTATGCAGCATATTCATACTTGTTACAAATACATTGCATTTTCATAATAACCAGTGTTATTTAACCCTTTTCCCATTTAGGAAAAAATAAAAAGGTGCAGTTCACTGCTAACATTAATTTAACATCACGTGTAGGAATGCTGTTTTCTAGGATTCAACAGTTTCAGTGATATAGAATGACTGTATTTTGTAAAAAACAGAATGCTATAAACAGAATGATGTCATTTGTTTCCAAAGACTATTGATATACTAGAGCGATGCGAAAAAAGTAATAAAAGCGAGATATTTTGTGGCAAATGGTTAGGACTGTAATCCGCAAGTTATTTCAGGGTAAACGCTGCAGCCTCAAGCACCTCTGGTGAGTATTCTTAAGGCAAATGGGAAATGGATCAAAAACATATCTGTAATCACAATAAATTTCTTCAATCTTTAACTTGTAAATATCAAATTATTAAAAAAATACATGTAAAACTTGGAAATAAACAAAAGGGTTCACTGTTTATTCTTTTAAGGTTATACAGTGGGACTTCATGCTTCTAGATACATGTACCTTTGACTTCTCATTTACTATTTGTTAATATATTTTACTAAAGGAAAGGTGTTAATTTGTAGAAAACCGATATTTTTATTTAATTATTATCCAATGGTCCAATTGTCAAATAATTATTGTCCAATAGAAATGAAATGCTTCTTGCCATATAGTTTTGTAAATAAATTTTATTTGGTAGAGATTCAAATGATATTGGTAAAATTGCAGTTTTAATATCCTGTAGGACATTAGTCACTTTTGTACCTACATTAGCAATCTAATTGAAACATCCTGTCTTTCTGCCATAATAAATACTGATGCTCTCTCCAATACACTTTAGACCTGCCTTACCAATTTTCTGGTTCCCTCATTAATGAATTATGCAAATCTTTGACATATACTCACTTCATATTTGCAAGACAGGAAATTATATGCGTTATGAAGAGAATTTCTTGGTACTCTTTTTGTACTTGGAAATAAGATGGAAATGACTTTCAGAACTGATCACTTTTAGAGGAATACCATCACATAATCATCCTTGCTGGCCATGGCTTCCATAATTTTTGGAAAAAAATATCTACAAATAAAAGAGAACATGGGAAATATCATAAACAAAATAGATAGTGATTAATAATATTATTAATATTTTTGGCTAAAGGTATTTAGAAATTAAATAGGTAAGAAAAATCAGAGTGATCACTTATTTATTTAAAATAAATTAATGAGTTAGAGTACATAACCATGAAAGATATGTTACAGTATCTCCAAATGTGTTTATATTTTAAAATTAGCATTAAAATGCATTCTCTTTCTTTTTGTCTTTGGCATGAAATTCTATAAGTTTTAACACAGAAATATCTTTATGTAACTAAAACCACAGTAAGGGTACACAATTGTTCCATTACTCCATGCTGTACATTAACTCCCCAGAACTTATTCCTTTATACCTGGAACTTTATGCCCTTTGACCAACCTCTTATGATTTTACCCACTCTCCCATCCCCTGGCAGCCATACATCTACTCTCTGTTTCTATTAGTTCATTTTTTTTTTTAGATTTTACATTATTTGAGATCATACATTATTTGTCTTTTTTCTGTCTGATTTATATCACTTAGTATAATTCCATCAAGTTTTATTTATGTCTTTGCAAATGGTATTTTTGGATTCCATTCATCAGGTTGAGGAATTTCTCTTTTATTTCTAGTGTACTAAGTTTTTTGGTTTTGTTTTTATAAATGAATGTTAATTTTTTTCACTATATTTTGTAAATGCCTTCATTGTATCAATTGACATGAGCATTTTTTAGTATAAATATGGCGAATTACATTAAATAATTTTCAAATATAGAACTAATGTTATATTTCCAGAATAAATTGCACTTGGTTATGGTGTATTATTCTTTTTATATGTTCTTGAATTTGATATACTAGTATACTAATTATGTTGAAAATTATTTGAATTAATGTTCACAAAGAATTTTTTTTTGTGGTTCCCTTTTTTTGCACTGCCTTTGTGGGGTTTTGATCAAGATAATTCTGACCTCATAAATGAGTTGTAAAGTATTCACTTCTGTTTATCTGGAAGAGATTATGTAGACTTAGTGTTAGTTCTTATATGTTTTATCTAATTTTTCAGTAAAATTGTCTGGGCCTAAAACAATCTTTTTCAGAGGTTTTAAACTAAAAATTAAATTTCTTTAATTATTACATGACAATTCTTCATGGGTAAATTTTCATTCCTTGGGACCTTTACAGAATTGCTTTATTTTTTCTAAGTTGTTGAATTTATGTGTATAAGTTCTTCATATTATTCCCTTATTTTTTATTAATTATTCATAATGTCTGTGGCAATATCCTGCTTTTATTACTGACATGGTAGTTTGTGTCTTTTCTCGTTTTTATTTGTCAATCTAGTTAAAAGTTTATCAATTATACTGATATTTGCAAATATAAATATATACAATATATTGAAAAGAATGTAATTTTTTCTAAATAATTTAAAGGTGAGTATATATATTACTGATATATTTGCTTATATAGATAGATGTACATATCCATAATAGAGTTATTAATAGATGTAATTGAGGCAAAACACAAACAATTCATGAATCTGATCTTTGTACTAGCTTTGAAATTTTCTTTAAATTTGAAATCATTATCAAACTAAGAGGTAACAAATAAGTCAACAAGCAGAAACGCTATATATAGAAAAACAAGCGCAAGAAAATCAGAATACTATACAATCACCAGGGAGCTTTAGATTTTATGAAGGAATAATAGAGAATGCCATTTATTTAGTTGCGCTTTTTGAACCATTATATACAATATTAAATGTTAATTAACATTAATTAAAGTAGAAAAATGTAAATTAAAAATTTAAATTCCTGAGTATATTTTTTAAAAAAGAAAAAAAAAGTACACATGTACTTTGTTTGTGTGAATCTATTCAAGTCTCTCCTTACTTCGCCCATAGTTTTTACATTTGTAATTGTTTAGGTCAGTAAAGGTCATGGAAGCTCAGTGTCTGTTTTCAGAAATAAGGGTGGGAGATCTTGCCATATTTTTTATTTCAATTCTACCAGTAAATTTGAAATAATATCAAAAACATTTGGCCCTTGTTTATTATATCTACAAATAAAAATGTCTTATTGTATTCTGATCACCCAAATCTAATGGGCATTGACTACTTTAGTTCAGTTGAATGAATCTCTCTTCTCTGTCTCTCTTTCTATGTCTATCTGTCTCTGTGTCTATCTGTCTGTCTCTCTATTCATCTGCTACATATTTGGTACCTATTATAGCAAACATGTGGAATATACATATAGTCCATCTTCTTAAGGAATAGATTAGTGACTTTATGGTGAAAGAACTACCTCAATTGCTAAATTGTTTCAGCCTAATTATATGTTTAATCCTAACTTAAAGAGTTTATGAATAAAAAGTGTCTCAGTTTATAAGTTTAACTTTATGCTCAAAGAGAGATGGAATATTGTCTGTTTTTAACAAATGTATTATCAGCACCAATAATTTCTACTAGCTTCAAAGAATCTTATACAAATATATTTTTAAATAACTGATTTAAGATAATGCACTATATTTACCAAATTCCATTAAAACATTTAATTTTTTGAAACTCATTGACATGATTTCTGCATAGCACAATCCAATGTATTTAATAATAAACATTTTCAAGAACAGATAAATGACTTAAACTATTATTTTATATTGATTATCAACCTATGTATACTAGTATGCATAAAACTTAAGTTAATAATGATTGATTTTAATTATTAAATACCGAAGTTTGATTTAGACAATATGGAATCATACATGGTCATGCACTGAGAGTAACACTCTTCTTGCTTATAATCATGGCTGCAGATTTTCTCTTGTGTGTAATCAAGACTGCCAAGGTATGGAAAATACAAGAAGAATTCTGAATAACTCATTAAAAAATCTCATTTTAAACTTTTATACAGAAGAAATGCATATATGTCTTGTCAAAATGGAGACTAATTAGTTTTGAAATATTGCTTTAAAGACACCAGGCATTCTTTCAAGGGCAAGAGGAGAGTGATGGTAAAACTTCATCTTACATTTATTTAAGCAAATAAATGTAATGTGTTGTCTAGAATTTATGACTTCTCATCACCGAAGCTTAGAAAAAGTATCTATTTCTATCTAGAAAGGAATAAATTGGAATATTTTGGTAAGTTATTCTGTATCTTATATATGAATATCTTTTATTTTTAAAACAAGTAATTCCTTCCAAAAATTCTTTTTTATGTTTAGAAAGCATTAAAATGTTCCCTTTAAAAATATTACTTGCTTCATGTCTGTCAAATTTAATGACAGTAACACTTTATGTATTAAAGAATAAACAAAATATCTCTCTCCTAATGATGTACAGAAATTTTTTCCACTTGTTAAAAATTGTTTTGTCCTCCTAAAGTTTACTTGTCTAAAATGACAAAAAATAAAAATGGATTTATATTTTAAATTATGCTAGCCTTACATAAAATATTTTTTAAAACCCACTGCTTCCTTTTTTCTAGTATTAAAGGTTACTGGTAATATAGAGATACATTAAAAAGCGACATTTTAAATACTGTAGAAATTGGAGAAAAAGATACACAAAATAGTAATGTGTATACCAAGTAGAATGTATAAGTCAAGGGAGAACTTGCTTATTTTTTAGCATGAATATTAATAATAAAGTATATGTAAGCTGTAAATAAAATATTTACTTACTTAGGTCATCAGCAGAGTATTGAGTTAAAATTGTAGTTTTTTCTCCATATGAGTTTGAACAGAAATTATATGAAAAATAAATTATCTATCAGAAGTATAATAAAACTAGGGAAAAGCTCTCATCTGGAATTATGATGAGCTTTATTTATTATCAAATTCAAACTTCTTAAATGCCATTTGGGAGTAATTCATGAGAATAGTAGCTAATGAGTTAGAAGAAATGGTCTATCAGTGGAAAGTATAATATAATTTGTGGGAATATAGTATATTTGCAACAATGAAAATTTAATGCATATAAGAAAAGCCTGTGTTTTGTGGTAATTTAAATAGTTTTCTATATTTATGAAGTTATTTTTAGAAAAATACAATAATATTTTACTTCTTATCATTAGTTTAATGTTCAATAATATGAAGATAATTTATTTTAGTATATTTAGATTTTTCTTGGTATATTTAAAATAAAATAGTCTTATTTTATGCAACTTATCTTATGCAACTATTTTTTTCCTGAAAGTATCTTCCATATTTGAAGAATAACAGTATTTATTCTATAAGTATATGTTTTTCTTATTTTTACAGGCTTTATTAATGTTGTCTAGAACTTAAAATCTAATCATGTTATGAATCATAATCATGCTTGGCTTTATAAACTTATAATTTGACAATAAACTGACATGATTCAGCAAACTAACGATTAGACAGACCATAGGAAAGATAGTGAGCACCCTGAGAACTGGTTCAACAGTGAAGATCTCTGAAGAAGGCTGTAAGTCACTCAGTTACAGAGAAAATGTTATATGCTTACACTGAAGGTAGAAATAGAGAGTCAGTAAGTGGAGAGAGTGGAGAAACATAATGAATGAAAAATAGCAACTGAGAAAAGGAATGATTCTTATGATGATATTTCTTTCTTCAGCAAAATCTAAATGTGTTCAGACTATTCTCTTTAGGTTTCTATATAATTGAAGAAAGAAGTCAACACAGAGTTGGAAATGCCTACTGAACATCCAGTGGCTTCAACAACTCAGTCATAATTATTTTATTCTCTGTTGCCTGGTGAGATCCTGGAAGTAAGATAATTTGAATGAGGTAAAGTACCTTTAAACAAAGCCAGTGTAGGAGTTATATCCTACCTAGAGGAACAGGTGCTATTGGCATCAAGAAAGTGCATGATAACAAGAGTGAAGCTGGACAGAGAATAAATGAAATACACACACACACATATACACACACACACATATATAATATATATATATACACACATACACACACACACATACATACATACATATAAAATATCGATAAATCAAAAAAAATCGAAGTGAAATTATAAGAAAAGGAAATATGTTTTACATAAATATAAGGACCTGGAGTGCAAAGACAGAATATTTATTGACTAAATCAAACAAACAAATAGGACAGCTTCAGAATATCCAAGAGTTTCAACTGTTCTTAAAAATTCCATGAACTACGATACTCAGACTTGTCAATTATGTTTAATGAATCATGAAAAATGTGGATAGCACTGAAGTTTTTTAATCTCCTCAGGTTGAGATCTTCATGTGTGTAGGAATGTTTTGAAATGGGAAACTTCTCCAAGCTCAGTTTTTTTCAGTGAAAAAAGCACCAGAACTAATTACTGTGTCAGAATGAATTCCAAATACTTTATGTATGTTTTCAAATTTCTTGTCCATAGCTATGAAGATCAAACACTGGTAAAGTGAGTTTCCACCGGCATAGCATTTGTTCTGATTCTCCTTCCGAAAGACTAACTGAGAGCTAAAAGTTTTGAAAAATAACGAAGAATAATTCCAATGACTGATAAATGAGGCATCTGGATGGAAGTTTTCAATTTTTTTTTTCTTTTTACTTTAAATTCAGCTTTAATCAAGTAGATGGAAAAGTTGAATTGACTACAGAAGGCACAGAAAAAACGGTACACATGAACAAGTATCATACCAAGTGTAGTCTGGAAAACTAAGCTGTAAGAGTTCTTAGTTATTTATGTATTCTAATAATTAACTGAAACATCCTTCTGGCTATTGATCGGTAGGTATACCATGGTATTATTTAGATGTGAAAATTTCCCAATGTTATCTCCTAAATCAAATATAAAGTGAGAAAATTGGTTGCGTTTTAAGAGTCTAGGTTGATAGAGAAGAAACATTCTTCCATAAATAGGGAACATCTTTATAGGAACAAATGAGAGGTTGGTAACAGAGAGTAATTACACCACTTTCATGAAGACATTTATTTAGTAAGAGTAGAGCTCTAGGAATATGATTCTAATAAAATACATGCTTAGTTTGTCCTGGGGTATTCACAGTTATGAGTAAATGTAGTAGTATTTTAGTCCACTGGGATGTCTTTGCCCTGGAAGTGTGTATCATAAGAATTTACATACTATCAGCCAATAAATATCATTAAAATCTGAGCCAGATAATATTCTATAAGCTGTATGTATAGCAGTGAACTCATCAAAGTCTATTCTCTTCAGAAACTTAAAACTCACAAGTCTGATATAGGGCCATCAATAGTCGCTGTAGACTATCTTTAGATTTTGAAACAATTTTGTGCCTTGCCAGGGTGATGCTATTGCCAGCATGCCAGTCAGTAGAACATCTCTCTTTGCACTCTCCCCACCATGGGTTTACCTCTGAATGTCTCTGGATCTTGCTCAGTTGTTGTGGCAGAGAGGGCTTGTCTTACTGCCAGTCTTGGATGATCATATTCAATTGTAGATGTGGTTATATGGTCATAAGTTCTCAACTTGAAGAATTTTTTTGAGTGGATCGGCCTCTGTATCCCCAGATTTGATGTAGGACAAGTTATCTACGCTTTGACACACACACACACACACACACACACACACACACACACACACACACACATATATATAATGAGTCTGAATTATTGAATTTTTGAAGAAATCAGCCTGAGTCCTTTGGCAAGAATAACATGTCTGACTCTGAGTTAGCTGCTCCAGGATATGATGGTCCAAATGTAATACTGAATGTCCCAAGGACCACCCAAAGTAGCATCTGTTGTCTCAAAATTATTCTTGATTGTCGATAGAACTCAATTCTATGTGGGTTAATTTGCCTTAACGAGAACTAATCACCTGCAAAAACAGATATAGGGGTTTAGAAAGTGAGCACCTGGATAATATAGTGGTAAATAGCCTTTCCCTCTGTTTGGGAAAATCTATTCTGATGGTTTAAAACCAAAGGTCAGGAAAAGCCATTATTGGGGCAGATGTGAGTAGGGTTGTGGTGGATGCAAACCTAGGAATTGACAAAGGGCCAAAAATTTTATTTACCTTTTTTGAGACAGTGATTGAGGAGCTTATGATAGAGAAATAGAACATGAGAGGGATTAACAACATTCATAAAACCCCAAGAATCTCTGAATAGTCTTGAATACCCAGGGATTTCCAAATGGGACCATTAGTATTGTGCTAATACCTTGGTTAAGCAGGAATTTATCCTATTACTTTCAGTAAACACTAATACATATTTCCTAGGGCTGAGCCAGAGATAGGGCTGTAGCAATAGCACCTACCCAGATCAGGGATTAATGAGAAGTCTATCAAGTACATATGAATGAAACTTTGCCTCACAAGATTATATATGAAACAATCATTAACTACTCCTGTCTGAGTTTGGATAAAGATATATATATATATATCTCTATATATATAATGGAAAATTACTCAGCTATAAGAAGAGATGAAATACTGCCATTTGTGACAATATAGATGGACTTGAGATAATCATACTAAGCGAAATAAGCCAAACAAAAAAAGTTGAAAACCACATTATATCACGCATATGTGGGATATAAATCTAAAAGTAACAAACAAACATGACAAAGAAACAGAGACTTGTAGATATGGACAGTGGACTAGTGGTTACCAGAGGGAAGGTGGGAGGAGGTAGACGGGATAAAAGAGGTCAAATATGTGGTGACGGAAAGAAATCTAACTATAGGCAGTGAACACACAAGGCAAAATATATATGACTTGCTGTTGAATTGTATACTTACCTGAAACTTATTGGATTTTGTTAATCAATGTCATCCCCCCCAAAAAAATTGATAAATAAAAATGATTAATGCATAACTTTCAATAAAAAAAAGAAATACTTTTTTTAGGAGAAGACATCCATTCAAGCTCTCAAAAGAAGCCTTAGGGAATGCTTATACAATGTTAACAATTAAATTTAATAAAAAATAAAGAGACTAGCTATCAATATAACTAATATATTTTAAACTTTAAGGGCAAATTATTGGAATAAAAGGAACATGGAGAAATAATTTTCTATCCATTTTTAAATCTCATAATTTATCTCTTTCAATTGAATTTAAAGTCTAGTATGTTCTAATTTTGTAGCAAAAGAAGGGATACATGTGATATTTTAAGAAATTGTGTTGTAAAAATAGTATGCAAGTGTAAATGGAATAACATAATGTATAAAAAGCCTCCATTAATGCATGATTTTCATTGCCCTGTAATTACTCTTTTAAGAATTTATACATTAACTACTCTTCAACAACCCTAAGACATCTTGTGGTTAAGGCACGCATTTTAATATCTTAATTATTTCATGGACTAAGGCAGCCTGAATCTTTCCTGTTCACTTTGCTAAGTAAGCAATCGATACATTTTATTAAATGTGTCATAATAGGACTCAGCTAAACTTACTACTATGCTACTTAGTGAAACAGCACATGTAAATTATAGGCAAAATACCCAGGTACAAACAAACAGGCTCTTCATTCTTAAATTCAAAAAGGCAAACCTGTAAAATGAAAATTTATTTTATATAAGTCTTCGTTTTATAGATTCTTTCAATAAATGACACAGATGGAAAAAAATTATTAACAGCAGCTACACATCTTAAAGTCAAATAAGATGCAGAGGTGTGAAGGTCAAGCTTGACTAGAACATGACGAGATGTACGTAACTTACAGGGATATGGTTAGATATGTAAATGAAGTGGTTTAATGAGATGTATCAAAAGGCAGGCAATTGGAGAGCCATATATAAGCATTTTAATGGGATGACTAAGCCTTAGAAAAGTTCGGTTTTAAGAAAGAACTGCAGCCAGGCATAAGATAGTATATTTTGATCCCTGTTATCTTATGTAACCACTAGGAATGGTTCTTCCCACCCTCGCAGCCCCAGCATGCTCTTTGCTTTGCCCCGAGAAAGTCACTTTATAATCTTCTTGATTTGGAAAACTGTTTATATTTCTGTAATAACACCTGCCAATAAAGTAAAGTAATTTTGATCAAGACGTAGCTAATGCAATTGGATTAATTAAAACTGCACTTTAACTAAGGTAATTCTGTGTTACATATATACACACACACACACACACACACACACACACACATTGCATTTAAATGACAAATGCATTCAAATGTCATGGACAATAAATGAAAAAGAAAAACAGCAAGCTCTTCTTATTGAATCAAATTAAGAATAAGAATTTTATCTTAACTAAAAATATTTTTAAAGATTCCAATACCAAAGCTTACAATGATGAGACACAGTTAGGTCAATAAAGTCGTTAAATCTAATTTAGCTACTTTGAAGCTGTTTACACATTTTTTTTTAACTTGGAAAATAAACAAATTTATGGAGAGTAAACATTGTTTCCAATTCTTTCAGCTAACTTAAGTAAATAAAAATAACTTTACATGTGTAATATATGCTCATTACTACATAGAGAAGGTAAAACTCTACCTCTACCCATTTTAGGTTTTCAGCTGGGACTCTTATACAAAAAGATGATTTACAAGAGAAAAACAGTTTATTAATGTGCATACTACACATCGCATGGGAAAAATCTAAACACAAAACGATTCAATGCCATCTTAGAATTCCAGTTTGTATAGCATTTTTAACAAAGGACAATACATTTATAGGAAAATAACAGGACAGAAGAAAGCAGTTTTAAGCTTCCATGGGTGGCAAACATTGGAAAGGTAAATATATGGAAGAAAACTAATGGAGTAAGGTTTGTTTGCAGATTTCTGGGGTGCCATCTCTGGGCTGCTAAGACTGACTCCAGTTAAAGGAGAATTTATATCCTGCCTTTAGGCAGAAAAGGGGAAACTTTGTCTGGGTTTGCGGTTTTTAATTGCGTTCAGCTCAAAACAATTTTTATGTCAAAGAGGCATATTTTGGGTTGACACATTCTGGTTTCCTTCAACTAGAAAAAGAAAACAAAATATAAATAACCAAAAATGAAAATGAAAATCACATTCGATTTCAACAACCAAAGAAAATTGCTGTTAAAAATTTGGCATATATCTTTAATTTGATTCAAGTTCATTTCCTGAATATTTATAATATTATCTTTATTGTATTGCTCTATTAAATAAATTACATTCTTTAAAATGCTGGAGGCAAAGGTTTTGGTGTAAGAAAGAAGTTCAAATCTTGAAATAGTTATTGTAACTTCAGATTATGTCTTGGTTTTGTGGTTGTTGTCATTTGCATGTTAATTTATCTCCTATGAAGCAAATCAAAATATGTTTTTATTATAAATTTAATTTGATATTGTAATTTTTCATTCTAGAATTTCCATGTGATACTTTTATTATACTTTCTATTTCTCAGCAGAGACTATTTCCTTTCATTTATTATGAGTGTATTTTTAATCTAATTGAACATAGTTATGATAAAGTCTTTAAAGTCCTTATCTGACCATTTCAACATCTGTATCAACTTGGGGATGTCTTTATTACCTTCTAATTCGAGAATGGGCTACATTTTCCTGGCTGTTCATATGTCAAATAATTTTTCATTGAACACTAAACTTTTTGAATGTCATATTGTGGAGATTCTGAATATTATTATATTATTCTGAAGAATGTTTCTTTTTTTTTTAAGTAGAAAATTAATTTGATTGGATTCAAACAATAAGCGTTGATTCTTGTGTGGCAGCTCAAATTGCAGTTCAAGTCTTTCTACTCCCAACCTATAGCTAAGTGTTTTTTAAATCTTCCTCACGCTTATGAGGTTCAGGATTCAGTCAAAATGTTGGAAAGAATTTATGACCAAAATTTGAGGCACCTTCTCTCTGAATTTATTCCCCTCACTTTCTAACAAATGTGATTGCCCTGAAATCTTTTTCATCCTCAAGCCAGAAAGACTGGCTTATCAGAGTTTTAACCACATCTGAGACACCACGACTTCTTTCACTAATTTTAGAGAGTGGGGTGGGGGGGACACACGCACACACATTATGTTTCCTTTTTCCAAGTCTCAACTGTCTTTTAGAATTCGCCTGGTTTTCTTTACTCTCTAGAGAGCTTCATGTATTTTTTTTTCAGAGTTTATAGCTGTTATCTGTGGTTGTGTCAGTCGGTTAAGAGCTTGCTTAGTTATATACGAAGTATGAGAATGAGAGGAAGGAAGAGAGAGAGAGAGAGAGAGAGAGAGAGAGAGAGAGAATATTAAGTTGTTAAGTGAGTGGCTATAGTTTGATTTACAAGTTTGGTTCTTTGAGAACTTAGAACATGAACTATTCCAGGAATTCTACTAGTATCTTACCCAAAGGAACGTATTACACTGTAGCAAGCTGCCAAGATAGATATCTGGGTAGTGAAGCATGTCCTTAACTGCATTTAACCGTTTTGGATTCAGCAAGTTACATAAGATTTTACTATGTTCCCCAGTGGTACAGACTGTGGAGTGGACCTTGGACCCCACCCTGATCCAGCTCCGCTCTCATTGGAGGGGTCCTTAATGTGATTTCCTCTCTCAGAAGCCCCCAGCCCAGGGGATCCATCCTGTCCAGACCCAGTCTGGCAAATCCAGAGCCTGGGGAAATCAATTAAGTTATGCTCTGGCTACTCTAAATATTTGAAAATCTTAGGAAATAGTCCTAGACATCTTTCCCTTCTCTTTTACCTTTTCCTCCTAGATGATCTCATCTATTCCCAGAACCCTAATTACCATCTGTATGCTAATGACTATCAAATTTATATCAGCAACCCACATCTCTCCCTTGAGTTCCAAATTGGAACGCCCAACTGCCTAATTTACATGTATTTTGAATGTCTCACAGATATCTCAAATTTAGCATGTCAAAAAACAAAGTCTTAATTTGTACCTCCCTCCTCCCCAAATCTTCATCTTCCTCAAACATTTTCTAAAGAGTTGTTCAAGCTAAAGACCTGGGCTAGTCTCATTTTAATTTAAAAAAACTCCAAACATTTCTGGAGGAAAAAAAAAAATAACCCATTGAAAAGTAGGCAAAGAGTATTATTCATTGGACAAATTTATGAAAATATATCAAAGTTTACTTATATTAAGTGGAACACACTTATTCTAAAATATTATTTTTCACATATCTAATAGATAAATTATCCAAAAATTTGAAAATTACTATATCTGTGAGACCAGAACACAAACAATGGAACAGCTCCCCTGAAAGAGATGAATATCTGGCAGTATCTACCAAAATTATAGATGCATTTACCCTTTCACCCAGAAATTCCACCTCATGTAATCTAATAACTTTTTAGTGTACATACAAAGTTGTTAAGTGTGGCATTCTTCTGAATAACAAATGATTGGGAACAATTTAAGTGTCCAGAAATAAGGATCTGATTACAGAAATTATATTTTATTTTGAAAAGAAAAACAGCTAAAAAGACAAGTAGAAACATTCAAAGTACAGATAGAGAGAGATTTTGAGAAGATTTTTGTAAAGAGGAAAAAAAATGCATAATTCTGTATATTTTATGCCACCATTTGTAAAATAAAGTGGTAAGCATAAGTACATTTTCTTTTATTGACATAGAAGTTGAAAGAATAAATGAGAAACTAATAAAAAATGGTGGAATGAGGTCGAGGGACAGAACTGGAAGTGAAGCTTCTCAGTATATATTTTTAAAATAATTTTGTCTTTAAATCACATAAATATATTAACTAATCCCAAACTCGACATAAATTAAATTAATAAAACTCAAAACAATAATAGAAAAAAGTAGCAATTTATTGTAGTCAAGAAGAACTCATCTAGGAATCATTTAACATTTCACAATATTAACATTTTAAAGGAGAAAATTTATTTAATAATTGTCAAAGTTTCAAAAATGAAGAATGTATTAAAATTAGATATTTTATTTTTATTTTTTATCATTTTTTTCTCCTCTATGTTATCCCAAGAATTAACACAGTATAGTTTTCCAACTCCAGTAAATTAACAGTCCAGCATCCAGTACCTGAATGATAATCATACTTATTAATTTAGAAAAGTTAGTACTAAAGAGTGACAAGAAATTAGTAACTAATCAATACTTTAATTATTTTAAGAGGTGTAAAAATGGCTAACCATGTGTAAGAAATCTTAGAAATAATAGAACAAATGCTAAAGAAGCAGAAGAAGAGCTTACAAAACAATGATCACACATGAGAATAAACAAGGGAATTTATTAAAACACTGATTCTAGGCCTCAACCTCAAAGATTCTGATTCAGTGGATCTGGAGCAGGGCCTGAGATTTGCATTTCTAACAGGCTACCAAATGATTCTGGTGGTACCCGTCAGAGATTGACATTTTAGGTTGGACTGAACTAGACCATCCACTAAGATAAAATTCTATGTTCTGTTTATTCATCAGAACACTAGAAAAGAGAAAATGAATTACTAAAAATAAAAATAAAATAACTATTAATTGGATGAATACACATCAGACCTCATGGCCTATATATATATATTATGGTAATATAAAAAACTTGGAGATCTCTTTAATTACCATATTTTTAAAAAAAGTTTTCTGCCTTTTTGTACATCACATACTTTTCTCTGTGATAGAGCCATCTTTATCTGTCAAAATTGTGAAAAATATTATAGATAAGGTGAATGTGTCTTGGGTTTTTGTGGATAGTAAGGGAATCACTGAAGGATTTAAGTAGGAGAATGGCGTGCGTAGGGAGAAAAATCTTCCCTCTACCTTCCTAGGTTCTCTGGCTGACCTAAGAATTAAACTACCATAAGACAGATTAATAAGAGAAAAAATATACATTTTATTTACTATTTTAATGAGCATATGGGAGTCTTCAAGAGAAAAATGAAGACCTGAAGAAGCTGTTAGGCCCAAAAACTTGTATACTCTTTTAAAAAAGAATGATAAATTGTAGAGATGTAATAAGACAAAGGAGCTTGGGTGAGGGGAAGTAAATTCTGAAACAGTGTCTAGGAAATACATCAGGATGTAATAATAAATAATAAGAGTTATTTTAATAAGTTTGTTGTAATAGGTTCGTTCTGGCTTTGGCTCCCAATCTCTGGTGATAAGAGTGGTCTTCCCTTCTCAGTACAATATGAGCACCTCTCTCATGAGAAATTTTATGACTTTTTTTAGGTAGAATGAGAGAGATCAGAGAGGCCTTCCTGTAGTTGTTGCTTTTCAAGTACCTTTAGCTCAAAAAATCAACATGCCAAAGAATTATATTTTGGAGTGGCATGTTCTGAAACCCCTTCACACAACAATACGGTATTTTATTTGGATCCATATGACAGCAGTGTGGAGAATGGATTACGAAGGTCAAGTCAGATAAAGCATTTTAAAATTACGATGAATGACCACACTTAAGTGGTCAATTAACTTTTGATAAATGTGCCAAGATAATTTATTAAGGAAAAGATTGTCTTTTCAAAAAATGGGGCTAGAACAATTGGACGTCTCAATGAGGGAAAAAAAATGAACCTAGACCCTTACTTAACACCATACATAAAAATTAACTTGAAATATACCATATACCTAATATAAAACCCAAAACTACTAAATTTCTGAAAGAGAATAAGGTAGAAAATATTTGTGTTATTGAGTGAAGCACAAATTTCTTAAGCAGGATATAATGGGACATAAAAAAAATGTAAAAAGAAAACATTTGATAAGATGGATTTCACAGATTAAAAACTTATGCTCTTCAAAACATATAGTTAAGAAAATGAAAGTGCATGCCAGATATTATGAGAAAATAAGTAATGGAAAATACATATTTGACAGATGGTTTGAATCCAGAATATTTTTTTTTAAATAAAGAAACACTCATACAACTCAATAATATAATAACCCATTCGAAAAAGAGCAAATTATCTGAAAAGGAACTTTACAAAGAAAAAATAGAACTAAATGGCCAAAAGCTTATGAAAAGGTACCCTACATCACTAGTTATCAGGGAAATACAAATTTAAACCATGATAAGATCTCACTTCCCACCCACAAGAATCAGTAGTTAAAACAAAACCAAAACAAGAGACAATGGCATGTGCTGGAGATAATGTAGAGCACTTAAAACTAGAATTCTTAGTGAAACACAAAGCATACAGCCACTTGGGAAACAGTTCAGCAGTTTCTTTTAAAGTTAAACATATACTTTCATGTGACTCAGGTACACTCTCATTATTTTCCCAATAGAAATGAAAACATATACCCAGATGAAGCCTTGTATGTAAACGTTAATAGCAGAATAGTGAATAATAGCCAAAACTGGAAACAAATTAAATGTCTATCAACTGATTAATAAATAAAATGTGTTAATATCTATCTATGGAATACTACTTTGTAACTGTAGGGGGTTTCAGAAATTTGGGGATTGATCAAAGAAAAAATATATGACCACAATAAGCTTTATTGGGTGGCTTCTAGAGTTGCATGAGAAAGAAAGTCCTTCTGAGCATAGAACTGTCCGGAGGCATACAGAAAGGGGGCTACCATAGAGAAAGGAGGAGGGCAGGGAACTGCCAAAGGACTGGGGATCAGAGAGGGGCTTACAAGTCTAGTCTTTTTCTCAGCAACACAGTGAGGAGTCTCTGGATTAGTGACCAGTGACCTCAGAATGGCAATAGAGATTAGGTTCTTATTACAAAACATAAGTGTCTGTCTTATTAATGGCCATCAGATGCTGGATGTAGTTTTGCAGAGTATGCAAAGCAGGAAGATCTTAAATGGCCAAAAATCTGCGTGTTTGGCTATTTTAAAAACAATTGGATATGTAAAAATTTGAGTTTGGTACCAGCTTGCTAATGGATTTCAGTGTGCTATGAAGAAACAAAAAAATTTAGGGTCCAATATACAGGGTCCATCTTTGGCTCTTTCATACAACAGTAACAAAAAATGGAACACATATTGATACATTCAATATTATGCATAAATCCCAAAAGCATTCTTCTAAGTAAATTAAATACAAAAGAATATATACTGTTTGATTCCATTTATATGAAATACTAGAAAAGACAAAATTAAAATGGTAAAAAACATATCAATGGTGCCCAAGGCAAGCAGTTAAGGAAAGACAGTGGAAGAAGAAAAGGAAATGTTGGGGAGATAAAATTATTCTATATGTTGATTGTGGTAGTGGTTACATGCTTGCATACAATTACCAAAACTTATAAAATTATGCATTTAAATAAGAAGACTTGTTGTTTGTAAGTAAATAAGTAAAACTGAAAAGTAATGATGAAATCTATTTTAATTAAGAATTGTTATCTCTAGCAGAAATATAAATTAAAATAATTTTTGATTGGTTTCATATATTTATCCTCTCCAGTGGTAAGAACTGTTCGCTGTTAAGACAGAGGCAGTGATATGTTCATTATTTAGATAATTGTCACAAGAGAAAGATGTTCTTTGAAATAAGATATAAGACAGGTAAGTTTCAAAAAGGTAGACAGGAAAAGTAGAATTATTTATGGGAAGGCTTACTTTGTTCAGGCAAGATGACAGGATAGTCTGGGCAACCAGTGAGAGCCAGGAATTTCTGGAGGACACACGTCAGTGCTTTAATTGATGGATTGCCTGAGAATCAGCAGTACCACATACCACAGCTTAGACAATAAATTAAGCGGGAAGTTGTAGAACACTAGAAAGAAATTTATTAATTTATAACCCCTATCTGACCTTTGTGACCTTTGAAGTTCACTTATTATTCCCCATTGTCTTATGATGAGCTGAAAGAGTAGATGATACAGATCACTGATATCCTAAAAATCATTTACACTATCTTCGTAATACAACTTTCAAAACAATTTGCTTATCTAGGAAATTCCATTCTACTAAAATTATGAGGTGAAATTAAAAAAAAAAAAAAACAGTCAAGAGCAATAGTTTGTCTTCTTCCTATTCTGAAACTCTTGAAACTCTTCCCACTTCTCCTGCAGCCCGTTCTATGCCCCCACAGCTCTATTTGGCACCAATTTATCCTGACTTCCAAAACTTCTTGGGAGCAGGGACTTAAATTTTGTGGTTTCCAGGAGGATCAGAGAAGACAAATCTTACTGTAATCTGAGATAGAAACATAACTAGTAATTATGTTCCATAGATTTAATGTACTATTCCATTTTAGAAAGAATACTTTTTTAAAGAGCAGATTATTATGTAGGATGAAGCACATATGGCAGCTTTAAAAGATTTTCTGAAAGTATGTTGCCCACAGGAAATAGAGTGTTCAAAAAATTTTTTAACTTATTCTTTTGACAGCTCACTTTTATATTTACAAATTGTCTTATCTGAAGGGATATACATCCCATGTTATTTTGTATTTCTCTTCTCTACTGTGAATTCAAGTTGGATAGTTCCCCTTATTTTATAGTATAGGTCTTAATTTCCCCTTGTCCATATGTGCTAAGTAATATAAACTATAAGGTCACTTTATATTTTGCTATTCATGAAGTAAGGAGATATGAGTTCTGGTCTAGTTTTATATTATCTCAGGTTAGTCTCTTTTGCTTTGAAAATCAATGCCCTCATCTCTAAAATAAGACAAATGATATCAGCTCTGTCTGCTTAAAAGTGAGGTTATGAATATCAAGTGCTTTTGAGAGAGCTCTAAACACTGCAAACATCTATAAACAGAAGATTTGCTCAGCTCCAAAATGGAATAAGAGTGCACATACTGCACAAGGTCATTTTTATTTATTTATGCATGTGATAATTTAATATTTTTTCTACTATACAAATACTAAGCATCTCTATGTTCCAGGGAATGTCCAATATGCTGGAGATGAAGAGATGTACAGGGTACAGAGTTTATCTTTCAGGCTTTTAAAGTCTATTTAGGCTGAGGCACAGATATGTAAGCAGCTAATTAAAACAGAAAGTCATAATTGCCATAGTAGAAATAATAACAGAGTGCTGAAGAAACAGAAGAGTCCACTAACTCTGCCCAAAAGAAATGCTTTATAACAAAGGTAACTAGAGGGGAGTTGTGGTAGATTGGTGCAATTAGAAGATTGATTTGGGGTAAGAGAATGGGGTGAAGGTCAAGATTTAGCTTGGAGTCTAGGGGAGGAAGGCCTGCTAGACCATTCTTTTCACTGAGGTTTTGCAGAAAAGATGTGTATCTCAGTCAAGTTTTCTACAAAGGCTCTCAGCTGGGTAAACCAGTAAGAGATGGCAATAACAGGCCTTGAATGGTTCAGAGTAATAAATTCGATCACATAATTTTATGCTTTTAGAAGCGAGCTGATTGACAGCCAGCCTCACTCTAGGGGCCTCAGAAAATAGCATTCTGGGGCTAAAGGAATGATAAATTTATGTGCTATGTATAGAGAGGGGTTTTCATGCCTAATGGTAAAGTCTTACAAAAATTTTAATCCAATCTGACAAGAATTGATAAGCAAGGTATAAGTATAAAACTTCCTGAATGATGGAGGTGAAAAGATTTAGACCATGCTACCTAAAATGTACCACTTCGGTATGTTGATTTTTTAGAGCTGAACACATTTGAGAAATAGCAGATACAGGAAAGGCTGGCTCTCTGACCTTCTCCTTTCTATTAAAAGTAGGTCATAAAATTTCCCATGAGAAAGGTACCCTCCCTATATTAGGAAGAAAAGAACATTCTTATCCCCAGAGACTGGAGTTGATGCTGGAATGCACCTATGCAAATTTACTAAAATAATCCTTGTTGTCCATTATTCCCTCACTTCTATTAAGTTCATAGTCAATGTCCCACAATTTACTGCCCCTCACTTAAGCCCTTTTGTCTTGTTACATCTCTGCAATTTATCATTCTTTGTGTAAAAAGGTATACAAATATTTAAGCCTAATGGCTTCCCTGGGTCTTCATTTTTCTATTCAAAACTTCTGTGAACATATTAAAAATTAAATTAAATGTGTGTGTTTCCCCTATTAATCTGTTTTATGTCAGTTTAATTCTTATGCCAGTCATAGAAACTAAGAGGATAAAAGGAAGTTTTCCTCTCCTATGGAGGTAAATGGAATAGTCCACAGGTTCCTTAGGTTGTCCAAATTTTGGTTAACTACAGAAATCCTTTGTAGCCTGCTCCTTATCCTAGGCTTAGATGAAATAAGAAAATAAGTTTTGTGTTTTTTTTTTTTTCTTTCTGTACTATCAGCATCTCTGGACTCAAATGTTAATATTTCCACTAGATAATGAGAAATATTAACCAGAAAAAGTAATATGAGCATTAATAGTTGATATGTATCTTGGATTTTATTTTGTAGGCAATATGGACATTTACAGAAAAAAAACAATGACAATTAAATTAGTTTTTGCAAATGATTATTCTGGTAACATTAAAGTCAACAGATAGAAATGGGACTGAGGCTGCATTTAACAGAGAAAGGGAGAACGGTTAAGAGTAATTTACTGACTTAGAGGTAAGATCACCCAAGCGAGGAGTAGTGGTAGTGGTGGTAAACAGCAATGGTGAGAAAGAATGGACGTTCTCTAGAAATACTTCTAAAGTGCACTGCGGTGTGCATTGCAGTGTGTGATATCAAGCCTGTATGATGTGGAGAGAAGTGAGAAAGAGGAGTTAAAGATTCTGGCTTTTAAATCTATGTAATTAGCTGTACCATTAACTAAGATACGGTATATATAGATGGATTGAGTATGGCAGGGAAGATAATGAACGAAATTTGGACATGTTCATTTTCAAAGCACTTATAGGACATATAGGTTTAGATGCCAACATGACAGTTATAAATAAAATTCTGATGCTAAAGAAAAAGATCTAGACTGAACATAAATATCTGCAACCATTGGCTTGGTTCAAGTCATATAAGAAGATAGAATGATTCAAAAAGATGATTTGAACTGAAAAGAGAACAACGTTAGCGATAGACAAAATAAGACACCATCAAATAATTCTAAGAAAGAATGTTGCAAAAAAAAAAAAAAGAAAAGTCACATTAGAATTAATGAAAAGGGAGTATTACAAAGGAGAGGAAAACTGAGTGCAGAAGACAGAGCTACATGGTCCAGTGAAATTGATAGATGAAGAAAATGAGAGATGTCCAAAGTAGAAAAATCAAAAGAATCGTTAACTTTAACATAATATTTTGGCATTGTGATAGAAGCAAAATTCAAATTTTAATGGGTGAAGTAGTAAACAAATATAAGAAAGAATACAGAAATGTGTGTCAATATTTCAGAAGGTTTCTTGTAAAATAATACAATAAAAAGATAGTAGCTTGAAAGGAATTGGACTAAAGGGACAGGGATTTTTTTTTTGTAATTGATTTATCAATTATAAATTGATTTTATTTTATGGAAGGGGTATATTGCTGATAATAGAGGATATCAAGCCTAAATTTTGAATCCATGTTTTCTATTGTTGAAGGAGGCATTGTATTATAATGGTTAAGGGTATGAATTTTGAAGTTAGACATCTTATGTTTGAATCTCACTCAATGGATTAGTGGGTACTGTGGCAGCCTTGCCTGGCCATTTCCTACTGGAATGAGTTCCTTCCTGACAGTCCTTCCCCCACCTCAAAGATTCTCCAGCTAACATCTGTTTTTTTCTCATAGCTTGCCAATCAATCAGTGTTCTTCCTTATATCTGTAGCTGTGCAGGAAGACTGTATAAAACTGCCTGTTATGTTACAATTGGGACTCAGCCTTTGAATAAGAATCCCCTGAGCCGGTGCTGGCATCAATAAACACTGCTTCTGCTTATAGCCTCGGTGTCCGTCTCTCAGAGAATCCTGCAACAATACCTCAATTCATTTACAAATAAAGAAAATGAGTATTTCTATATTATAAGTACTGTGTCTGGCACAAAATAAGTACACAATATGTTAATTATTTTATTACTAGATTAGTATTATAGATTTTTTCTTCTATATAAACATAGAGAACATTTTAAGTAAATACATATGTATTTATTTGCTAAGAATTTGGCTCTAAATCAATCTCTGGTCAAGATTTTACACCAATGCAAATGCTTCTTTCTTCCTACATGAGAGGATTACTTTTTCCAGGATTAGTGAAAGCCTTTTAGCGCATGGAGTTGTCAATCAGGCCTTCTTTAACTCCAAAAACAAATTTTACCCATATTAATATCAGAATGTCACTGGAGATCAAGATCTTCTCTCAATGATAAAAGCATGCTCTGAGCATAGGGTGCTTGTCCTCAATAAATACAAATGTTCTTTTAGGTTGAGGTTTCTGTAAGAATTTGCCGCCCCAAACCCAGTTCCCTGGGTATATTATTTTAAATGGAAAATGTGCACTAATGCTCAATTAAAGAAACAGAGAGGAAGAGAGAGAGAGAGAGAGAGAGAGAGAGAGAGAGAGAGATGTTATGAAATTCCAAACTCAAGGGTTCATTTTGCCTGCACGCGTCAAAGTCAAAGGAGACATGCACAGGAGTTGCAGCAAAAAAAAAAGTAGAGACTTACTTAAGGAAATAGCACCAAGTCTGAGACACAGGTGAGCTAGCACTCAAAGACCTGGCTCCCTGATGACCTCTAGAGGATAGTTTATATAGGGGAAAACTCATTAGTCATGATAGGTAAGGGAGTTGAAGTCATGGGCTCTTCTTAGTGGTTGGAACTAGGATAAGTCCTGATGTCAGTCAAGGCATCCTTCTGTCCAGTTTCAAGGGATTGCCTATAGGGTCCTTTCGCCTTCATGGGTGTAAAGTTGCAAGACATTATCTTTAGTTTGACTGAAACTGTTTCTGTGGTCAACAGACCTGAGGTTTTCTTTGTTCCTAAGACTGTTTGACGCTGACTTATTGGCTTAATGATTGAGGGGGTGGCCATGCAGTATGCAGAAGAATAAGAAAAGAAAAAGAAGCAAGTTAGCACAAGATCTATTTGAATCAGGAGGACGAGGAGAGAAAATGTTTTAAAGAAGTTAAGATTTGCACAGTTACAGAGAGAAAGAATAAAGATGGCCAGAATCCTGGCATTTTTAATCAAGTGCCCACAGAGTAGAACACAGTGGTTCAGCATGAGGGCTATGAAATCAAATTTGTTAGCTCAGACATGACTCTAAACACGGATGGAAAAGGGGTTTAGCAACAAGACAGTTGAGTAGAAGCTTTTTTTCCTATAGTTTTTGCAACCTGACCCATAGCTTCTTTCTCAGAGGCCCACCCTGAGTCTACCTCACAACTTTTTAAAGGCAACAATAACATTTAGATTAGGAGGACACCCTAGACATGCTTTACCATGGGAGTCGAAAACAGATAATACAGATCATAAGGTGATCTAGAAAAGACCAATTTTGATAAGAGAGAGAAGGGATAGAAGATGGAGAAGGAAAAGAAGTACAGAAAGAGGAGGAGGAGGAGAAATGGGAAAGGGGGAGGGAGAGAAGAGGGGGAGGAGGGGGAAAGGAATGAATAGGAGGAGGGAGAAGACAAACAGCTGGCACATCGCTGTCCAAAGACATTTACTTTATGTGAAGGGGAGCAGAATTTGCCCTCCCGAAATTTGTCTTTTTGGCATAAGGACTATTTTAGGCTGATTATTTTTAAGAAACAACAGACACAGGAAAAGCTCTGAAAACTAAGTAGAAGTTACTCTGATAAGAGACATTTACATTGATAAGAGAAATCTCCATTTATAAGGGTGTCTTCCTCTCTGTACCTGGAAAAGTTGACTACTCTCAATCTCTGGAAACTCCTATGAATGGAAGAGGCTACAACTTAAATCTGCATAACGAACTTACCTTTACTTATTATGCTTTTCATGGTAACCTCCCATAACTGGCTTCCTTCCCATCCTTCCCCAACATCTTATTTTGTCTTTAACTGAAGATATTATTTAAGAGTTGGCTTGGGCCATTTCCAGGAATTACTCAGTTTTCCTGGGCGTCTCCCATGCATACAGGAGGTATACATGTGATTAAACATCTGCTTGTTTTTCTCTTGTTAATATGTCTTTTATTATAGGGGGATCTCAGCCAAGGAACTAGAAAGCTGGAAGCAAAATTATTTCTCTTCCCCCACATATGGATGAGCAAACTTTTAAATCCTGCACTTTTAAGAAGCTACCCTAGCACCATGGCCCAACCGAGTGTACCTAACGACTCCTGTTTGTTTTGCTCACATCAGAACTCTTCCTTCTGTTGATTGAGTAAGGGGCAGCAGAAATCTCAAATAAAACACTGGGAGTGAAGCATCTATAACCGAGTCTTTTGGACAATTTTAGCTGAAGGTAAAAAGATAGAAGATAGAGATGGAAAATATAATATTTATGAAGTAAAATTCTGGAGAAAAAAGGAGACTCCCATCACTTAACATGTGAGTTGAGAAGAATGAGAGTTAATGAAAATGTGTTCAGTGAAAGAGAAGATGGATATGGGGCTTACCTTCCATGGCCTCTGATTCTCTGAAAAATATGAGGAAATCTATACATTCAAGTGAGAGGCCCTGAAAAGATTTAAAATTGTTTGCACAAAACCATGGGATGTTAAAGGATTGCTGTATAGTATTGTGAAGTGGGCTGGGATTATAAGAATCATAGGGTTAGTACATACAACTCTCACTGACCTTGACTTCTTCAGAGGTAGTCAATAGGTCCTATTAAAGAAAAGTCTTCCATAGTAGAGGCCTCACAGTGCCTTCACCTTCACTTTTCCTTTCTCTGTAGCTTAACAATAGATGGTCTCCAGCAGCTTGACCCAGAGCTTGAAAATGTCCCCTGCCGTAGAAGTTGCCCTGAAACTTATGATTAATGCCCTTATGCTTATTTATCATAATCCTCTGGTCTAGCATTCCTTCCAGACTACTCCCATCTTTGTCCCTGCATTGCTAATGCCTCTGGAGGACCACATTGCCAGAGGAATGGCTCCGTGAAGCACAATAGACCCACCCCCCCACACACACAACAGCCACTGTAGCCCCTGGAATAATGCCCAGATTATCCTTTAGGCACCACAAGCCAGACTGAGAAGGCAAGGCAATTTTTGAAGGTGTTAACCCGCTGCCTTCTCAGATCACTGGTGCTCTGACAAGACACACTTTTCTAAATATCCCAATTCCCGTGTTGGTCTATTGGCTCAGTGGCACAGGCTGCGTAAGCCCTGGAATCGGTTGCCCTTCGGTTTCACTATCATTTTGGGGGGGAACTCAGTGCCTAGCACGGTGCATAATACATTGAAGTGATGAAAGTAAAATGCATGTGAAAATGTTTTGTAAATTGTCTCTGTGAACCCGAGAAGACATTTCTCTAACAAGACGGACTCGCTGTGGTTAATTGGGACTAAATTTAAACTGGAGCTTAGCAGCTGTTTGCTGGCAGAGGCTTCTCACATACTCTAAACATCTGCACTCTGGAGAGAACCAGGGATTGAGTTTCTAATCTCCTGCACTGTACTGCCTGTTTATGCCACCCAGTCAAACACTGCAAGGAGGCTATCTTTTTCTTCATCACTATACCAAGACCTGCCCCAACCAGTCAGAACTGCACAATTTGGAAACTTTATTTATTTGCATCTGTACTGACCAATCAAAATTGTATGATTTGGAAACCTCATGTGCAAGAAATAGACCCAAGTGGGAACCATGGGAGAAACTTTTTTTATTTTTATTATTTATTATTATTATTTTTGCCTACAGTACCTGGTCTTCCCAGGTGTTCTCCCATCCAAAAGCTAACCAGACCCGACTCTGCTTAGCTTCCGAGATCAGACATCAAGCTCGTTCAGGGTGACATGGCCATAGATCATGAACTGTGTGGCTCCACTAGGGCATGAACCCAGGACCTTCTGCATGTAAAGCAGCCGTGCTAACCATTACACTATGGAACCACATGCTGAGTTGTTTTTTTTTTTTTAATAGAGGACATCTTTGACTCAAGGGAGCACGCTTTCCATTTCTAGCAGAGATTGCATTTCCGATTTGTAAACTATTCACTTGAATAAAATCTCCTCTCTTTTACCATTCTTTTTGGGAACTTTTTTCAACATTATGTATTAATTAGACAGATATTAGTTCAGTTTCCATTATTTTAATCTTTAACATCTGTGTGTGTATGTATATATAAACTTTCTCTAATTTTAAAAATTGGTATGAGAAAGCAATGGAAATGATCAAAAAGGAAATTTTTGGAGGTGATAAACTATTCTTATTACATTCTTACTGGTATAAAGTTTTTTAAATTAATTTAAAAGTCTAGAAAATGATCTAAATAACTATGTGCTCACATTATCAGAGGTAGTATATTAAATGGTATACCATAATTCGTATATTAAGTATAAACTTATTTTTCAAGTAGCTGAACATCTACATAGGACAAAACTTCAATATTTTAGCAAAGCAAAGAAAATTAATTTTTTTTGATAAATTGTCTTCCATAATGGCAAGCAGATATCAAAACACTGACTTTTAGAAAAAAGAACTATGAATGATCCAACTTTGTAAGTCTTCATGAAGCTTTTTCTAATCAGTCACATTTGGAAATACATATTTCACTTGACAGATTTTGCACATTACTTTTCCCCACTCTTCAGGGTAACACAGGGGGAAAAATACTTCCATATGCTACAAGTTAGTTTTTTTCATTTTTCTGTGCAATTGCTGGAGGTGGGGGTGGGAAGTGAGGAGGATGTTATCAAGTGGCAAGGCACAGAAGCTGAAGAAAGATAGGAAGGGAAAACATCCCTTACCAACTAGTATTAGGATAAAATCAATTTACATTCTGTTCAGTCTCAATCCATGTTACATTTAGTGCTGATTTTGCCAGAAAACATTGACCTAAAATAGGAGTTTAATTATTTTATTATTATTCACATCACTTAAAAATGTGCCAGTGCTGCTAATATGAAATAGTTTAAGTCCTGATAATTGATAACTCTTCCCTTTCAATGAAAAGTAGATTTTCAACATCTCTGGGAAACATCGTAGCCAAAAGGCTAGAAGAAATCAGAATTGCAACTGCATTCCAACCTAGAATTCCTTATTTACGTCTTTTCTCTATAGTCTATTTTACTATTTCTTTTTTGTTCTGTTTTGTTTTAACAAAAAGAGCAATGAACACTAAATTCTAATCTTGATAGAACTAACATGGTCGCTAATGGCAGTAGTCCCACCTTCTTCACTCCACTCTGTTTTTTGAGACATAGTAAGGAGGAAAGAAACGTGTCTTCTCATTTTTAAGCTCAAAAATCAGTTATGTTTAAGCATAAAGTATTTGGAATACATTATTTCTTGTGGGAAATATTATTTGCTTCTTCAAGTTGAAGTGCAATTTAATCTTATGGTACTAGATATGGTTTTATGTAAAATTCTCCCTAAATATAGTTTTTAGAAAATAGTTTTTGTAGTGACAGTATTTAACAATTTATCTTAAACATGTTATTTATAAAATAATGTAATCTCTGTTTCTGTTAGTGTCTTTTTTGACGAGCAAAAGAAAAACTCTGGTTTACTTCAGCACAAAGGAAGGATTCATTGGAAGAGCAGATGGTACCATGAAAAATCTAATTGATGGGAAACCTAGTGTCAGAAAGGATATGACACAGCACAGTTCTACAGATCTAGGGAGCAGGAACTAAAGGAGATTTTTCTTAGGTCCCCACTTCTGTCCATGTTTTTCTTTATTTTTCTTGTTTTTTTTTTCCTTTTTAAACAAATCTTTTTTTGAGATAATTTCTTTCAAAATCATATCGATCAAGGGAGACAAAAAATTTTTAATCTAGTCTTTTCAATCATACCAAAAATGTAATCTTACTTTAGTTTAAAATTAAGTTCCAGTTGAAATTTATACCTGGGAGAGAAGAACAAAGTCACAATAATGTTAGATTGTACTCTATGTAAATAAAGGATAGAGGGAGTAAACATTTCTAATTTAGTCTGAGAACAGAGAACTGTCAAACAGGATTTATCAGGCAAATAAGAAATGAAGCAGAATAACCACCTGTGCATAGCAAGTTTTTGAGACAAATGTTCTGTCTTGCAAAAGCATTATTTTGAGTTAGGTACACAGGAGACAAATTAAAGATTTCCTCTGACACTTCTGACTATAAAACGTTTCTGCTAGTAATATAAACTGAATAAAAATAAGGGTAAGTTGTTTTGTTTTCCATAGTCATATAACACCAGTTGAAATATTTATGGCTCTAAAATTATTTGAAGTCTATTGTAAAGATAGGAAATTATATTGGCTTCCTGTTTCTGGTGAAATACACAAGCCCAAAGAATATACACTTTAAAGTGAGTTTATGTTAAATGAATTTTATTTGGCTTAGGACGTATGTAGTTGTGCCTTTTCTTGGGAGACATCTCAATGGTCTTTCCTATAAAAGAGGTAATACAGAAGAGTGAAAAGGGCACACATTTTGGTGTTGGGATATTTAGGTTCTAGACTCAACTTTGCTCTGTAACCTTAAGCGATTTACTCATTGAATTCATGTATTTCTTTCTAACTTTCTAGGTGATGTTTAAATATTTCCTAAAAATTTTAATAACCACCCTATTTCCCCACAAGATATGATACACTTTTTAATTGGGTCTAGCATTCTAATGTTCACTCAGTAAAAAAGTCCATTGAGGTATTAAATTAGAGGCAACAATTCTATAGGACATGAGCTAATTTCACCCAAGAACCTAAACTTGAAGGAAATAAAAGATAAGCACCAATATTTTGTCACTTTGCAAATCTCTTATACTTAAACTCTTTCTTGTTCATAAAGGCACTAGAATGTAGGCACTGATACATTCATATATAATCATGGTTCCTCTTCTTCCTTAAAGTATTTCTGCTTTGAGAAGTATTTTGGGGAATAAATTCTTAATATTTTATAAGATATAAAATAATTTAAAATAGTAATATTATTGGCAAGAATTTTCAAATTAATAAGTTTGCTCAGCATGTCTTCATTAAGTGATTAACTGAAGAATCAAGTTATATTTATGTTTATACATGTGTCTCAATATATATGCATAATAAAATGACTTGGGAAAAGAAAATAAACCAAAATATCGGCAAGTGCTGGAATTTATAATTTTTATTTTCTTTTTTTATGCCTTTTTACATTTTCTAGATTTACTGTAAATAAGTAGTAAAGACTTCTAGACTGGAACCTGATGTATAGCAGGAATTTTCTGGGTGTTTCTTATGGAGTGTTTTGAAAAATTAGTAAGTTTAAATATGCTGCTGAGTGTCTCTTGCTTTCCAGTTCCTGATTTTGAGAAAGATAAATTTTCTAAAGTTCAAGACAGGAAAATTTTCTTAAGTATAAATAGAAATGATGTCTATATATGCGTATATTAAAAATAAAAATTGGATGACTAGAAAACAAAGTTCTCTTTTTATTATTGTATTTAGCTTCTAGCTTTACCTTTAGGGAATCTAATAACATATCCATCTATCTGGTAATATTTGTTTGGTGGATTCGGTTTTAAGAGTTTTCTCCAATTCAGCTTTTTTTCTGTATAATTTCTTTTAAAAATAAAAAATGACATTACCGTACTTTCAAAATAATGTTAGTTTAAAAGTACTAATGGACTAACTTTCTCTCTAAAGTACACAGTGACTAAATCTCCCACTGTCTGAGGTTTAGAATGAAGGAAAAAAGCTTTAATTTTCATCCAAGGATTTACTGTAAATTGATTCTTTAAAAATCCTTTTTAGATGGCAAGATGTGGCTCTTGGACAAATAAAAAGATCAAAAATATACAAAGGATCACAAACTAGATTTCAGATCAAAAAATGCCAACTAATGTATACTTCCAATAATATTCGTCAAAAATTATTTTTTTAAGCATATTCTACATAATTGGTTCTTACCATGGAGTCAAAATTTTTTTTAAATTTCTTCTTTCTTTTCTTTCTTCCATTTCTTTCTCTCTCCTTCCCTCCTTCCCATTCCCATTCCCTCCCTCACCCCTCCCTCTCTCTCTCTTTCTTTTATTCTCTTCTATTTAATTTCAAAATTGGGCAAATGATATTTGAAGCAGCCATGCTTGATTTGTAAAACAGGGGAGTGGAGTTGCTAGGGGTGAAATGGGGGCTGCCTACAAGTCTCTGGGTTCCTGCTCTTCCTACCCAAGCCAGAAATAAGAGATTCTTAAGAATCTTCAGGATTTCTCAAAGCCTAATTAGAAAATTTATCTTATAGTTTAAAATTTATCACAGTGTCCTAATTTTATATGCATTGTTTTGTCTCTTTGGGGGGAAGTGGTTGAAAAGAAGCAACTGAAAAAGGGAAGCAAGCAGACAGTGAAGCTGTAACATGCACATTTGTCCCAATCCTTAGCTATTCTAAGTTGTCCATTTCATTCTAACAGACCTCAAAAATAGTACTTTGTAAATTACCAGTATCTGATAGAATGGGAGCCACAAACAAAAGCTCATCTTTTTACTTGTGCAGCAAATAAACAAACAAATAAGCAAATTACTTAATTTAAGTAAAAGTTCCCATTTCAGGGACAGGCTTTTGTTGGACCTCTCAATTAATCTGTAATTAGCAAACTGGGCAGATTACCAACTTTAGCTGAAATTAACAGACATTTTATGTATATTTTTTTTAAAATGCAAGAAATTGGAGCTAGTTTTTACCTCGTGGAAGGGACCTGAGAATACGGGCAGGATATACTCAAGTATTACTGAATTAAATATTGTCATAATTTGAAATTTCATCCCAAAGTAAAATTGTTTTTAGAGCTGTCACACAAGTTGGTGCTTAACAAAATAACAACGATAATCCCAACCACAACCACAATCATAACAAAAACATTTTTTTGACTAAAACCTATGAGACTACTTTTTTGCTTGGGCCTATTTTTTCTCATTCTGTACTGAAGACTGAGCCAATGGAATTAGGCTTAATACCCAGAATGATCATGGACTTCCTTTAGAAGTAAGATTTTTATGGCATTGTGAAATTTCAAATATTGAAATGGCATATAGGGCCTGTAAAAGGCCCTCTTCTGGAGGATCTCTGTGATCTGTAGAATTGTGAAAATGACGCTCTCTCTTAACAACCACCTACCCTCACTATTCTACCCTAAGAAACAGATAACAGCAGCACATTCTCATTTCTTGGACAACAAATGCATACTTGTTTCTGTTTTTTTTTTTCTAAGATTGGAGTAGTTGAAGGACATATTTCTTGCTTAGAAGAATAACACTGAGAAGAAGTTGTGTTAAAAGTGACCTGATATGAATAGTACTCCTTTTAAATGGACTACTTTAAAAAAATATTGATGCTCTTGTTTGAACACCCATTTTACAGATAAGGGAGGGAATCCCATTTAATGGTATTGTTATATAAGCGTTATTATTCAAGCTCCCAAAGGCCAAATATAAGCCTAAAATTACAGTTGTCTGTGCTTTTTGTGAATTAAAGCACCTCGAGTATATTCAGAAAGAAAAAATACTTTTACTTTACCCATTTTTACTTAAAATATCTCTTTTTATATTTTATATCTAGTAATTAGCATGGCATATATTCAGAGAATATTGCAATAAATGATAAATGTCCACACTATCTTCACTTTTTTTTTTTTTTTAATGAGCATTGATCCTATTTCTAGTTTTGACTAGTTACATTGACTGGTCTTTTTTGTATTGATCATGGACTCTTACTGTTAAAAATCTTAAATAAGCTTTTATTCACATACAGTTTTATTTGCTTTTGGAAACCAATAATATCATTATATAGAAATGCCTTTAAATTTTTTTGCATGAAAAAATGAGTTTACTACTTAACATCCATGGCCTTATCATTTACAGAAATAATCTCAGCAATCTCTCTTGAGATTTCGTTCACTGGAAAAAGCTTTTTAAAAGCTCTGGATGTTGAAGCAAAACAATTGGCATTGTCTATTATGCCTGGATAAATGTTTGTACTTCATAGCAGTTTCCTAGCATTCTCTTTTTAAACAATGCCTCCTCTCAAAATCAACATTGCACTCATCGATGCTTCTATTTTTGTTTTCCTTGATCAGTACCAGGGGAAGAAGAATATAATGGGCTCTTCAGAAAGCCTGTTTGGGGTGACATGGACTCAAGGGAAAGCTAATAACCTAACGATTTCAAGGCAGTTTAAATTCTTGCTACCCAGTTCACTTTTGTAAACAATCGGTGCCTGATGAGTGCCCAAAGGGCTAAAACATTGCACATTTCTGCTCTATTTACAAAAATAAAGCAGTACACATGTACAAAGCATGTGAGACAAGAACTGTTGGTGCTTTTTGCCAGAGCTCAGCGCAAAAACATAGACCAAATGAAACAGAATGTAAAACAGGTTATAAATAAGAGTATAATGTGTTAGTTTGACTTTTTAAATATGAGATATCCAAAAT
>NW_006443138.1:23000161-23001153 GCF_000325575.1 Pteropus alecto | reverse complement strand
TTATATATATATATATATATAAACAGAATGGGAATTTGGAATTGTTTAATATGATTTAACTTGAAGGAAATGTAGATTAAAATAATTCATTTTTTATGAAACTAAATTTGTACAGAAAACAATCTGAAGATCGAACAGGAAAGCAATGGAAATAAAATGTATTTTTACCTAAAAGCTTGATAACGCTTGGAGGCTGAAAACTCTTCAAATAAAAAGTTATTTGTCCAAATTATGTTTTCTTACATAAACTTTTTAAATGTTTAAAATGCATTTGTTAGTTTTTTAGTGATCCAACATTTCAAATGAAAATTTCCAGTTTCATAGTTTCCGTTTCCTTGAACCAAAATAAAATCCTTTAACAAAAAGTCTTTTGGTAGTGAATCACTAGCAATGAATAGCTCAAGGCCTTGTTTAAAGAACCTGAATAATACCAAAAAGCAGAAGAGGATATGAAAAGAAAGAAAATCTGGACTAAGTATGGTTTAAAAAATTAATTTAAGACATTCTTTTTCCCTTTGCCTCTTCCAACAAAGTAATAACAGTTGGGAGTCTTTCACACAGAATTGGCCTCAAGCAGCCCATGAAATACAGAGGATGTAGAGACAGAGAATTCAAGCCGAAATTGTTTCAAAGGCTTCAACCTACACTCTCCTTAAATACGCAAATAGAAAACTTTAAAGAAAAGTCTGGTTGTTGAGGGAGAAAAATAGAATTCGTGTTAATACTCAGACTCAGGATGTCAAACATACTTTAGATTAAGAGATTTAAAATACCCACCTTAATATTCTAAGGGAAATATTGCACATATTATTGTGGCAAAAATCAGCTATCATTAATGGAATCTGTATTCAAGTTACCATAAATAATGTATTTATTTTTAAAAATTATAATTTTAAGTTTATCATTTATTTGCACAAAGAAATTATGTTAAAAGATTGCACTATATATAGTACTAAAAGCTAAATACTTTATAAATAAATACATAAATATGG
>NW_006443138.1:22982998-23000017 GCF_000325575.1 Pteropus alecto | reverse complement strand
T
This sequence comes from Pteropus alecto, assembly GCF_000325575.1. Classification (NCBI taxonomy): domain Eukaryota; kingdom Metazoa; phylum Chordata; class Mammalia; order Chiroptera; family Pteropodidae; genus Pteropus; species Pteropus alecto. The sequence goes on along the minus strand of NW_006443138.1, from coordinate 23,000,016 downwards.
ATATAAATGTGTGCTATATATTATATGTTTGTTACATAGATATATAGGTTATATAATTGGTAAAATATATATGTATATTTTACTAACAGATGTCAATTTATTTCAGTTGAAGACACAAAAATAATTTCTTCATATAATGACATGAAATACAAGGCATAAAAAACTAAGACAGTCATGAAAATTCATGAACATGAATAAATCAAAATTAAGACCAAAATTAAGATGTCAAGAGTCATAAGATTAAGATTCACATAAGTCATTTTTGTAAAGTGAGTTTAAGATCTGTTATCCCCCACAATCTGGTTCCAGGATCATATATGTGAAGATGTATAAAAAACAATAAGTAATAGTTTAGGATGGAGCTAGGATGATGTTATTAAATTATTAAATGTAAAATAATTTTTACAGTTTTCCAAAATACTCAATATATCAAAAATTTCTAGTATTAATATAGCAAACATATGACATTTGTTATGTGTCAGGCAATGCTCTAAAAACTTATATTAAATTATTACTCAAAATGACTTATGAAAGTTTACAGTTTGCCTTAATTATAGTTTCCTTTTCTTCCAACCTTGATTCATGTCTGCTGGGAGATGGTATAGTATGGTGCAGAGTTTGTCATTATTAAGTAATGTCCTGCTTTTTTACCAGGGGAAAATATTTCCAGATACTCCTCATTCATATTGACTTAGTTTTTAATTATAATTTCAAATAAATATGGTCAAATATACTAGGTATGAACTCTTTATGTTTACAGATCTAATAAAACTATATTACCAGTCATATTTTCAAATTAAAAATGAACAAATATATAAAAGCATTAAAGTTATATTGTTCCTTTTGTCTGATGGATAATTTTTAAATTGAATAATTGCTATTTTGACAGGTCCATTAACCTAATAGTGTGCCCCAAAATGTAACCCTGGAAAATTTTAAAGTTATTACTTAGTGAAAAATTCTTTCTTGGAACAAATAAAAATACAACATATAAAGTGTTTTTGTGATCACAGATCATATTTTTATTTTATTAACTAAATTAAGAAATGAATACATTACACTATATACATGACTTCTATCAGGCTTGGAAGCTGCATTCACTGAGACTTGGTGAATTTTCTGGTGACCTTCAAATGGTACATACAATGATCAGTTGTTAGTTCCTATCATATTTAGCAACCAGCAGCATTCGGCACTGTTGATTACTAGTTTTCTTGAAACATTTGTTACTCGGCTTTCAGGATACCATACTTTTCTGGTCTTTCCTTCCACCTCTCTTGCTGCTCCTTTTCATTTTTCTTTGTTGATTTCTTCTAATTTTCCTGACCTCTAAATTTAGAGCTCTAGAGCTCAATTCTATTTACATTCTTTCTTATCTATACTCAATAACCAGAATTTTCTTCCATGTTCATGTCATCATATATGGCCACCAGCCTCTCTTACTTGGATTGTTGCAAGAGCCTCCTAACTGACTCATCGATTCTTATCTTAGATTTTACTATTTTTGACAAGGCAATCAGAGTGACTTTTTCCAAATATTCCACATCACTTTAATTCTCAGAATCTATCAATGATTTCCATCATACTTAGAATAAATCCTTATGGTGGCCTCCAGATCCCTACCCAATCTGATTCCATTCTTTCTCTGTCATAATACTTTTACCTTGTTCATTTTCCTTGCTATTCCTTGAGTACCCTGATGCTCAGTCTCTCGACTTAGACTGCCCCTGCCTAGATGGCTCTTTTCCCAGATAATCTCAAAGCTTGTTCTGTTCTACTTCATAACCCTATCAATTCTTGGATTAAATATCATCTTCATAATGAGGTCTTCACTGGCCAACCTCTTTTAAGTAGTAACCCATAACCTCATATATCTCCTTATTTCATCCTTTGTCCTGCTTTATTTTTTTCACTATCACTTGTCACTATTTTAAATTCTATGCATTTTTATTTACTTATTATTTATTGTCTGTTGCTAACAGAGTGACCAGCATATTCTGATCAATGAATGTTTGGGAAATAGTGAATGCAACATAATTCATCTTTACTATAACATTAGAGGTCAGTCAATTGTTGCTTCTTTCATTAGAAAATGTTGAACTAATGGCACCCATAAATGCTTACTCAAATAGAACTCCCAAATCAATAAGAATATATCTGCAAACTTTTAAGTAGAAGAAACACTGGCACAAGCTCAATTGCATGGACTTCAGATTTTACAAACTTGGTTCAAATCCTGGTTCTGACACTTACTAGCTTTGTAACATCTGGTGCTTTATTTAATCTCTTTAAGTCTCAATTTCTTCATCTGCAAAATAGATATAAACATTTCACATGATAACTGTAAGGGCTAAATAAATAAAGCAAATCTTTTGTAATAATTATTTATTATTAAATTATATTATTATTTTGTTTTTAGTTTTAATGTTATTATAAAACTTCTATGACAGGAATTGTATTTCTAGATGGGGACAGAGATTGTGATTACTTAATTTAGAGTAAACCTGGCTGATTCAAAAGAAACGCCAACCTGTGATGGTCTCCTCAGTAGCGTCCCACTCTAATAATTTGAATAATCATTCTCTATAAAAAAAGATGTACTCACTTATTTAATTCTGTTTCTGCTAAGAGACCATTAGTTAAAAAGAGCCTTTAGAAATAAAAGATCATTTCAGTTTAAAAATTAGATGTTCATTTAGTACAGTGAACTTTTAAGTGAATGATTCTGAAAATATGATGTTTTCTAATACAGCTCCTTGGACCCAGATTCTTAATTTATATTAATGTATAACAACTTAATTACTGTGTAAGTGTTGAAAAGTCTCAAGTGGACATTTGTTTGTTTGTTTTCCTTTGTAATTGATTTGTTTGTGCTGCTGAGTGATAAAATTCTGAGGTTTATCAAGTAGATCTTGGAAATCTCTTGGTTTTTTTTTTTTCAGCTTTATTGGTTGAGGCATAACTGACAAATAAAATTGCAAGATATTTAAGTGTACAATGTGATGATCTGATATACATAAACATTGTGATTCTCCTCATTGAGTTAATTAAAAAACTAACAAATCCATCACCTCATGTATTTATTTTTTGTTTTGTTTTGTTTTGTTTTGCTTTTTGGTGAGAACATTTAAATTCTACTCCCTTAGAAACTTTCAATTATACAATATTGTGTTAGCAACAACAGTCACACTGTTATTTATTAGATCCTCACCTTATTCATCTTGTAACAAAGTTTGAACCCTCTGCCCACTGTTCCCCCAGGGAGAGACATTTTCAAGGATACTGCCTGGAGAAAGCAACATGTCCTTGAGACTGAGCCCAGTGAAAGCCTCTATATAAACTTTTAAGATTCTGGCAGGCGTGTGCATAGATCTACTCATCTTGCAACTGCCCAAGATAAACTTCATATATAGTTCCCTTGCTTATTAAAATTGACACCTACCAATCTGCAGTGTTCTGCCTCTTTCTTAAGTCTCTTCTTATCCCCTGTACGTGGGGGTCAGTTTCAGATTTTTCCCTGGGGAAATCCAGAGATTGCAAACTAACATCTTTTCCCTGCCTCTCCTCTTCCTATCTCTCTCACTTCCCAGCCCCTGGCAACCACTTTTTTTATTTTCTGTTTCTATGAGTTCAATATTTTTCATTATTATTTTTTTTTAGATTCCACATACAAGTGACATCATTCATGTACTTGTCTTTCTCTGGCTTTTTTCACTTCCATTATATCCTTGACATTCATCAATGTAACAGCACTGTAACCACACACAAACTTCATTTCTTTAATATAGTTTTTTTCCTGATTCAAGGCTGGTCTTGCCCAGATAATGGCGCTGTGACTCATTTACCTTCCCCACCCCTAGTCTCCCACCTTTGTATGCCTACTCTTTTACATTAAGCTTTAGAAAATAAGATTTATTGAGCCTCAAGTCTATAATCATCGAGACAATAAGTTTGGGCTACAATAAGGATAATATCTTAGCCTTAGATATATTTCAGCTCTAGGCCCATCAAGGCAGAACAACAACCCCATCTGCCATGGGACTAGATGGGATGGCGCCAGGCTGATTCTAGAACCAAACACGGTGATCAATTATCCTAGACTCATCCAATCATCCAATCATTCAATCAGTAGCACCCACACCCCAACCCCCTTAGTTTCCATGACGACTGATTTTTTCCCCCTATATAATCTGTACTCCTGAGACTGGAGGTGGGGGGTGGGGGGGGAGGATGGTGGCAGGTTTTTGAGAGCATTATCTCTTCTCTATCTCCGGGACTTGCAATTCTCTAAAATAAATCCTTACTTTCTTTGCTATAAAACCTGCACCTATCTTTTCTTTGACTTGGACATGAGCAGGCAGATAGAGCCCTTTTGCTCCGGTAGCATCAATGTGTCTCAAATGACAGAATTTCCCTCTTTTCTAAGCTATTTGAATAATATTCTCTCTGTCTCCCCCTCTCATTCACTCACTCACTCTCTCTCTCTCTTTAAAGAGTACAAGTTTTCTAGATGTCATGGACAAAATAATGAAAAAAGTCTTTTAGTATCTGTCTTGATCAAAAAAATAAAATTTACCATATCCATCTTTCCTGAGTACACTTTTTACATTTGGACTTTTCGCACCTACTGGACATTTGAGAGTTATGGTTTATTTTCAGGGTGAGTGCCCAGAAGGTTAATATTCTATGATTCCAATTAAAGACATATTCATGAACTTTAGCATTTGCTTAGACACTGGGTTAGATTAAGAATGTTTAGTAAAATGAAGGCATGATTGATGGGCTCACTCAAAGAGGAGGGGCTGCTGCAGAGGTAAACAGACCCACAGTGCAATGGGAAAATAATAAAATTCAATACAATGATACTTCAAATAAACATATCTTAAGAAGATACCTCCAAACTAGCTTTATTTATTGAGCAACCCTCATTGAATACCACCTATGTACCAGGCACAGAGGATGCAAGGATGAAATAAAACAGTCTCTGCTTCCAGCAAATAGTGTTATGCTCCCTCTTGAAAGCCTCTGCCCCTTATAGCTGTCCCAGGAATAACAGAGCAGAAAAATATGACTCATAATGACTCCCACAAGATGTGATTTTACTCCTGGAACTTTCACAAAGAAAAGCAAAATCAAAAATCACATGGATTGTCTTTATTCTCATTTCATTGGGAAAAAAAAAAACCTTCATAAACAAGTCTTTTAAATCATTATTGCTTGTCTTAAGATTTGCATTGTATAAATAGATATAATCAGTAAGTACATTGCTGACTCATGAAATCTGAATTGAAATTAGAGTGAACAGACTTGGCATGTCACTTCCAAAAGGTCACTTACAGCCGATTTAATTGTTGAATGCTGAAAGTAGTTTGTACCATATATACAATAAAAAAATAAATAAATAAGATAAGCACATGGAGGAAATCCTTTGATCAAGATACCAGTTGATTATCTTTGCAATTCTAATGAGATTTTTCCTTAAAGAGTAAAGCAGTCTTTGTTTTATGAACAAAGAAATGATTAATTTAGCAAACTGTCCCCAAAAGGTAAATGCTGTTCATCTGTGAATACCTATCTTTGTTGTCTCCCTTTGAAAAAATCAGAGATTCTTATTTTCTCTGACAGAAGATAAAAACAGAACTCTGTGAAAAGTACTGTCCCTATATGAAGTTTTTCTTACTGGAAAACCCAGTGTCTCAGAGTTCTACTGGTGTCCGCGCCATTTGATTTTAACAGTGCAGCTGTGTCTTTCGAGCATCTTGCCATGACAAAGAACTCAATTTATATTTGCCTATTTAGAATTCAGATGATGATGGGAGGTAAGTTGGAGATCCCTTAAAGTGCTTGCCAAAATTTTAGCCATAATTCAAATTCTTTAATTCAGTGAAAAATCTTATTTAAAATCTTCTAAATCACACAAACCGTGACATGGCAACTAAGAGCACACTGTTTTTAAACTTAGGTTGTCGATGTATGTAATATATTTGTGTATATAAATACATTATATTTTACATATAATATATATGTAAAATATTTTACAGTATAAAATTAACTTGAGGATAAAAATTTCAAATAAATGTTTACTTGAACCTCTTATAGAGGAATAACTGAAGAACCATTCAAGATAAAAATGTCTTAGTCTTTTAAAGTAATTGTAATTAAAGCTACATCTAAATCGGTATATTCAGGGTCCCTGTTGAATGTCACTTTATCTAAAGCTTTCATTCTTTTCACTCTTCCCCTCATTGGTATTGTTCCTGGATCATACCCAAGACATCTGTTCAACTATTTTCTAGTTTTTAAACATGAAGATGCTGTGATGAGTGGGATAGAATGTTTAGTGTTTGCGCTGGGTTATATAATACAGTCCACCATTACCTATCCTGCTGCTTCTGCTCTTTTGCTAAGCAGATAGTCAAAGTTAGGGGCACATCTGTGACATGAAAGAAATCTGTTTTCAGTACAACCTCAACTGGCCTACATAGGGAATGAACTCCTGGTCTTCACCTCATTTAGCCCTTAGCCTAACAAACAAGAAAATCAGTCCAGGTGCTAAGTCAGTAAGCTAAAGAAACACTAATGTATGCCCAAGGAGAAAATAATCAGGTTCAGGATGGTATTTTGTTGTGACAATATTTATTCAGGCCAACGGCCCAGAAATAAAAAGGTAAGGATTTTGAAAGTAAAGAACAAAAGACAAGTCAAAACATACAATAAGTACTTCATGAAGAATAGTCGAAATGCTTTAGGCAGTAATATGGAATAGCAAATAGAAAAGTTACAGAATTTTGAAATCTAGAAGCAGCTCTGTTACCGTTGGAGCAACCAGAATTCCGGTAACACACACCTCTAGGTCCTTTTCACTACTGAAGAAATTAATTTCAACTCAATGAAAATGAGAAATATTTGTTTATTAAAAACACATTATGAGATTGAAGACGGGTCAAGCCTAAAACGGAAAACCACGTGGAAACAAGGTTATGTGCCCCTAGGGGGGTGGGGGCACGGATTACAGCCAGGGAAGATGGAGAGCTGTAACCCCAGGGAAGGGAGAGAGCTGCATTATATTAGGGGCTATGATGGGTGGTTACAAAGGCATTCTTAGGTCATCGGCAAGTGAGGTCATTTTGATTGACACTAGGCTGCTATATAACTCTCTGCTTAGTACACATGTGCTTACCCAGAATTTAGTCTGTTATAATTAGATTCATAAACTTCTAGACATAAACATAGTATTATAATGAAGCTTAAATTGTAGGTAAATTAGGGTAATACCTTCCGTGCAGGTAGCTGTAGCCGGATTAGGCCAGCTAAGATTATGACTCTCCTGTCCTTTGTCTCTGGAGATGCAGGAGGGATTCTCTAACTACCAACTGGGTGTTCTTTGGGTGGTCTCTGGGCTGGGCCCTTTTTCCATCGTTCCCCCTATCACTCATGTCTGACTAGCTACCTAACAGCTCCACACTGAAATATAAAAACCAGTTGAACATTATCCTAAGTGCCTTACATGTATTATTTAATATAATTATACCAACATCCTTCCAGAGTGGAAGCAAGATTCAGGGAAGTTAGGTGACTCTCCAAGATAACAAATATCTCCTAAGGTCAATATTCTTAAGAACTGAAAAGATAAAATAAAGAGATAAAGTCAGCAATTAAAAAAGAATAGGATGACTGAAGAGCTTATATTTTAAAAGAATTTATTGTAAAGTGCAGGAATTTATTAGGGTATATAATAAAATAAGTTGTTGCGGAAAATATGAAGGGGATTTGAAACAGGTGGACCTGTTCTGCCAAACATTTACATTTATTCACGTATCTACACCTGAGTGACATTTTGGTGTTAATGTCTGTGGGTGAAAATATGCATGACACCTTCTGAATGTAGGCAACATATGCTAAACCAGCCCACTCTAAAATATATGACAATAAGAGGAGCAATTTAGCTGGATACTAATGATAAAAGGAACAGGAGGCAATGCCTTGAGACCCTGTATAAGAATATCTTGATTAATATTCAGGCTATTTGCGGCAGTACTGCCCTGACTCTCAAACCCCAGCGATACCTCTAGCTCCCAGCAGAAAAAGAATGGTAAGTAAGGAGATCTCTACACCATGATTCGTACAAAGCAGACATCCTGCGAATCTACCGGTGGTAAAACACTGAGAGCGCAAACTGGTTACAGAAGCTGTAGGGTGCGCCCTCTACTGGAGCGGGTGAAGAAGCCTTATCGTTTCAAGCCTGGAGTGCTGTGGCACTCCAGTGAAATTAGATCTTATTAGAAGTCCACTAAACTTCTGATTAGCAAACTTCCTTTCGAGTCTGGTGCGAGAAATTGCTCAGGACTTCAAAACAGATCTGCGCTTCTAGAGTGCAACTATTGGTGCTTTGTAGAAGGCAAGTGAGGCCTATCTGGTTGGCCTTTTTAAAGACACCAACTTGTGTGCTATCTATGCCAAACGTGTAACAATTATGCCCAAAGACATCCAGCTGGCACCCTGCATACATGGAGAACGTAAATAAGAATCCACTATAATGGGAAACAATTCATTATGAAAAAAAATTATCTTCTTCCTGCTATTGGTAGTTCTGAACTGTTAGATTTTTTCCCCTTGGGGTCAAAGGTGATTGCAAGTGGAAAAGTAGGAGACAGACATCAGATTGGCAGTTTTTCCATTTTCATCTCTGCGTGAATTTTTAATATAAATGCGAAGACATAAAGCAATGCAAGTTAAAATGTTTCAGTGAACAACGTTTCAGCAGTTCGACTTTATAACAATTGTAAATGAACCTGTAAAATTTTTCTGGACAATGCTAGCATTTGGATATTTTCAAAACAAGTTAATTTCTTATCGTGTTTGTAGCATTTGTATCATACAGTAGATTCCATCCATTCACTATAATTTTCTAACTGAATTGCCCTACATGTAAGAACATGTTTTTAATGTTGTCTGTCTTCTGTGTTGTTCCTATAAGTTTGCTATATTAAACTATATTTTAAAAAAGATTCAGGCTATTGTTGAAGTTTGGATAAAGAAGATGCGGTACATATATACAATGGAATATCATTTACCATATGAAAAGATGAAGTACTGCCATTTGCAACAACATGGATGGATCTTGAGATTATCATATTATGTTAAATAAGTCAGACAGAAAAAGCTGAGAACCACATGATTTCACTCATATGTGGGATATAAAACTGAAAGTAGCAAACAAACATGACAAACACGGACTAATGGACAGGGGCAGTGGATTAGTGGTTATCAGAGGGAAGAGGGGGGTTTAGATAGGAGTAAAAGGGGTAAAATATTTGGTAACGGAAGGACATCTAACTCTGGGTGGTGAACACAGAATGCAATATATATATTGCATTTGAAACTCATTTGATTTTGCTAATTAATACCACCCCAAAAATGTTTTATTAAAAATAAATGAATAAAATTGAACATTAAAAAATAAAAATAAATTTAAAATAATAGAGCCCCTTTGACTAAATTATGACAAAGCTTCATAGATTCTGAACTTCTATGTAAAAAAATTATAGTAAGATTTTTTTGAAAAAAAGTTCTGAGATTATCATTTTGTCAGTTGGATGACTAGGAACATTTTATCAGTCTATTCTTTTTGAAAAGTTGATTTGTTGAGAACTACCAGATAGCAACAATTTCATATTTGAAAGTCTGTCATCCATAAATAAACTACATGTGGAAAGCTTAATAAACAATGGTACATATGAACACCAATATGAAAAAGTTAGATACTGGATATTTAAGAACAATTCAGATCTGAGCAAGAGGTCATTTAGTTATTACAACTTAATTTGACATGGCTAACACAAATACAATGTGCTACTTTTGTCAGGTTAAATTTCCCGTGAAAATGATTAAGCTACAGTCTCTTGGCCCTCTAAAGGGGTCTTAATAAGATTATTATATAATAATTTTTCTCTGTGTTTGTGAGATAAATAAAATAAAATGCATAGATTTTAAACGTAAAATATAGTAGATACACCTGTTCAGTCAACATCCCGATTAAGATTTAGAAGATTTTCAACATACCAGAAAGTTTTCCTGAGCCCTTTGCAGTCAATACCTTACTCCTCCAAGGCAACCACTGTTTAGACTGTTATAGAACTTATATATAAATAGAATTTACAATATATGTTCTTTTGTATCTGGCTTCTTTTTCTTGATTTTTTTTTTAAGAATTCATTTATGTTGCTATATGTTTCAGTATTTTATTACTTTATGCTGCTGAAAAATATTCCATTATTTTAATATAGTACTGTGTGTTCTCCTGTTGATGGATATCATGTCTTCATGGTTCTGGCTATCATGAACATAGATGTTATGAACATTCATTTCAAGTCAATGTGTATATTGATGTTTTCATTTCACTTAGATAAATATCTAGCAGTGGAATGTCTGTGTAGAAGGCTAGGAGTATACTTAATTTTATAAGAAAACAGAAAAAATTTGTTCCAAAATTATTGTACTGTTATTTGCTTCAGTTAGAAATGTATACGGATTCAACTCGCTCCTATATTTAATGTATGAAGCTAATTTGGTGTTTTTAAAGGGTTTTGAGCTCAACTCTTTTAAGAATCTAATGTGTAGACATATTTTGATATTAATGGTATAAGCTCTTAGGATCTAGATAGTTTAACCCAGATATATTTCCATTAAAATTTAGTAAATTACTAAAATGACTTTGGGGGAAATGAGGTGAGCCAGCTTTAAAAGTAAGCTATTAAAGTAATGGTAAATAGAAAGCATTTTGGATAAGAAAGCAGAAGAAAAATAAACAATTTCATATCAAATAAAGTAAATAGAGCAAATATAACTTTGAAGTATATCTTGACATAAAAAAATTGGAAGTATTTTTTTATGATTTGGGAAAAGAAGCTAGTAACAATGTGGCCAGTTACTCCAGTAAAAAATGATCTTTATAAAGTAACAATAAAAATGTATGCTACTTTCTTTAGTCTCACTTTGTACAATAGCACCACTGTGCAACATAGTATCCAGTGATAGAGAGAGCAAAGATCAATATCCTAAAGCTCTTTAAATGATAACCTTATCATGATAAAGACAAAGTATGTTGGAAACGACTACACTAACTAAAACTATATGTACTTTACAATAGTTATATTTAAGACTATATAAAATTTTATAATGTGTATATATATATATATATATGATCTCATAATAATAATGTCTTTCAAAAAAAACCCTATTTTTGGATCATTTTAACTGCTTGCTTTGTCATAAACTAGGAAGATGCAAAACATTGTAGCTTTAGCCCATTACATACACATAATATGAAATAGTTTCTAGCTAATTATTTTAATGGAGCAAAACATTTATTTTTTCTTTTGTTGTTTATTTAATGAATCTCTCACAACAACTTTGCTCTGTCATCTCCAATTTTGTCATTCTCCTTTGACTTGTCTTTCATTAAATGTACCAGTGTGTTACATTCTAAAGGAGATTAAAGTTCTCAGACATGAATTAATTCAACTAGTCATCATCATCAAAAACTTGACAGCTTTATCTCCATACCAATCTTCTCATATTTCCTCATTAGCTCTAGGAAGAAAGTTCTATCTAAAGCTAGTGTTTCGTTTTATATTTCATTTCTTCCTGATTTTCTGTGGATCTGAGTGCCAATCATTGATCTCTTTCTTAGCACAATTTTTTCTCTTTGAACTCAACTTCCCAAGAAGTACACCATCATCTCTTCTTATCTTTGTCTCTTAAATCTTGTCTATTCCTGGATAGGGATTGTTTTTTGTTGTTGTTTGTTTGTTTTTGCTGTGCCAAAGTTTTTTGGTTTGATACAGTCTCATTCATATATTTTTGCTTTTACTTCCCTTGATTGTGAGATTAAATTAATAAACTCCTCTCTAAATCTGAGGTCCATGAGTTTAGTACCTATGTTTTCTTTTACTCAATTTATTTTTCAGGTCTTATATTCAGATCCTTGATCCATCTTGAGTCAATTTGGTGTATGGTGACTGATAGCAATCTAGTTTCATTCTTTTGCAGGTGGCTTTCCAGTTTTCCCAGCACAATTTATTAAAGAGGATTTCCTTTATCCCTTGTACGTTTTGGGTTCCTTTTTCAAAAATTATTTGCCCATATATGTGGGGATTTATTTCTGGACTCTCAATTCTATTCCATTGGTCTGTGTGCCTTTTTTCTGCTGTTTTGATTACTGTCGCTTTGCAGTATAATTTGAAGTCAGGCAGACTGATACCTCCAGACTTGTTTATTTTTTATTCTGGGTTGCATTCCTAACTTTTAACCAGCTTCTTGATCTTGAACTCTCATACTCAAATTTAATTCATTTTAACAGATGCTTTTGGTATTCCCACTAAATGCCAGGGACTGTGATAGGCCGTGAGAACACAAACTTGAAAAATTATTCATATTTCTCCAAGGATTGATGACTTTGTTTTCTCTCCATTCCAGTATTGCCTTAACCTGCCAGCTGGCTTCCATCACTATTGCTCTACTGAAATCATTCTCTCAAATGTTGCCAATAGTTTCCTTGTTCCAAAATTAAATTTTTAAAAATTAATATTCTATTTCTCCTTGACTTTCTTCCTATTTTTGGCTCCATTGAGCATCCACTTGCAACTCTGCTACCTCATTTTGTCTACTACAATGTATTGGTGCTACCCTAACTGCTTCATTTTATTTTCTGATATTTTACTGACCTATCCAATTAAGTTTGTTTAATATTAGGTCCTAATTTTCTATTTTCACTTTGCACTGTCTTCCAAAAACAAAACAAACAACAATAAAAAACATTAAACTTTAACAGTTAAGCTAATGAGAAACTATATTTTACTCATCTTTTTTTTATTCATTCATCAAACCCCTTTCATTTATTTCTAAGTCTGCTGTTTTACTTAAATTTTGTACTTGTAAAGTGAGGAGATAGATTAAATCTTTAAGTAATTTTTATGACAGTGCTATAGCAAATCCAACTTGTTTTTCAAGTTTCACATTTAAATTTATAGTTATTTGCTTCACTTGAGCATTTCTATCTCCACTAAAATAGTCTAAGCACAAAATGTTCTTATTTTTAAACATCTATAGTTTAATAAATTTTTCTCTCCTCAATCCAGCCTCTGTATATATCCATAGTTTTGTTAGTAATATTTAAACTTAGATTTAAATTCAAGAGTAAGGAAAGCCTATTTGGGAAACAAATGATAAGCCCTGTCTTTCTTTGACATATTTGTCATTGTTTCAGTCATTCAGAGCTGGAATTCTACAATAATATTTGTTTCTTCTTTTTCACTTTCCAGATAGAAGAAGTTGCCAAATCCTCTATATTTAACTTCAGCAGTAAAAGCAATGATAATTCCTGATATTGGAATGTAACTTGCAAGTTTATAGTGCTTCCTCCTATACATTATCCCATTAAATGGAGAGGTTATGGATAAGTAAATATTTCACAGTATTACCTCATCATAATCCTGTGAGCTTGATGTAATTGTCCCATTTAACAGATTGTGTACATGAGGCTGAGTTAAGTAATTTAGGATTCAGATTTACATTAACTCTATTAAGCTAAATGGTGCTGCATTATGATATACAGTGACTCCCAAACTTGCTTTTTCCTTCCAATATCTACTACTTTTATAATTTAGGTCTTACTATTTCCAACCTAAATTAGTTTATTTGTATGGCTACATCTTTGCTATGTCTTCACATTGTTTATTCTGTTCATTATCATTTTTTGTGGTACTACAGTCCATTTAAAATAGTCTTTTTTTCTGATTATAAAATAAAGAGATCCCCAAATGCTTGAAAATAATTTATGTGTTGTCTTTTGGTATTTATTACTTTGAAAGAAAAATCTGAGGTTCTTTTAAATTTTGCTGTTTTGAAGATGTCTTTTATTTCCTAATTGAAAGTTTATAAATTCATCTACATTTGCACAAGTCCATGTCTAATCATTGGACTGTTTTTGTCTTTGTTTTCAGTTACTTGTGTTTGTTTATATTTCTCTTCTTTCCTCCCACACTCATGTAATAAATTTATTTTAACTCCTGCATTTGTTTCAATTTTACTAATTATATTTTTCACTTCAAATTGTGAAAAGAAAGAAAAAGGAAGAAGGAGGCAAAATAGTCTGAGAATTAATGAAATGAGATTTTACTTTAAGAAGTTAGAAAAATATTATAATAAACATAAAATAAAAGAAATAAGATTTTGAACAGAATTCGATGAACTAGAAAGCAAAAATACAATGCAGAGTTTCAACAAAGCCAAAAGTTGCCTGGCTAAAACAACAAATAAGACCAACAAGCCTTTGACAAAACTAATAAAGACAAAGTCACTCTAAATTTAAGAAACAGATAAACCTCTAGGGAGTGATTAAAATAGTGTCCTGGTCTTTACTAGCTAATATCTATCTTCTTTCAATTCTTTAAGAAGGAAATATTTAACAACTGTTTCTGCTCAATAAAATATAAATATGCTATTGGATCTAAATTCTGAATTTAAAGATATAATTGAGACTGCAATATAGCAGATAAACATAATAGAATAAAATTTGCCAAATAAAAAGCAAAAAATTATCTTTCAGTTTCTGCTCCTAAGATCTCTTAAGTTTAAAACTGTCTGTAAGAAAATGTATTCGTGTGATTTATTTAGGAGATACAAAACTTCAGATCAATAAACCTTTGTTAAGTGTACCAGAAACAGTGAAACACTTGAAAACCTTGTCTCTCAAGTTCCTAAAGAGAAGTCCCTGGTTACGCTTCAGGGAAGATGTGAAACCATCAGATTTATATACAAAGTAAGATTCATATGGAAACTCTATGTGAGAACTACACCAAGAAAAGATTTCCTAGATAAAGAAATTGTTCTGCATGTGTGTGTGTATGTAGAGTAGCAAGGTAAAACAAACACTATATTATGCCACGTATTAGTATATGCAAAGGATGCTGGCATTAGTGAATTCTCAATTCTCAGAATAAAAAAAAAAAAACCTGAAAAATATATGTGCATGTGTGTATATATAAATATATATGTGTGTATATGTGTGTGTGTGTGTGTATAGTTATTTAGTTACCTCACTTACAGTGTATATCACAATATATATCAACATATATCACTAGTTTCTCCTTTCTTCTGTGATGTCTTTGGCACAGTTTCTAATGGATTTTATTTAGTTAAATTGGGAAATACCATAGGAAAACTGTAATAAATCTTTTAATTTCACCTTTGACAGTGGTGAATACAGCCATTTGCATGCTTACTATTCATGGCAACACATGAAATTTAGCATTTGCATGCATCATTAAAGAAGGAAGGTGAAAAATTTCTCAAATTTTATGATCACAGAAGTCATGATTTTCAATTGTCCTTGCACCAGTGAAATCTGTGGTGTTGAGAAATACAACCTTCTGTGCTGGAGGTAAAAAAAAATTATACTTGTATAAAGACTCCTGCCCTATAAAAATAGTGCATATTTATTTTACTAAAGTTTATTACGTTTTTTTCTGTACCATCAAAAGATGAAGAACATATTAGACATTATGTAAGTAGACTGACTTTTGTTAAAGCTTGTATTCACATTTTGTGTGGTGTTTGTGTGTGTGTGTGTGTGTGTGTGAGAGAGAGAGAGAGAGAGAGAGAGAGAGAGAGAGAGAGAGAGAGAGAGAGAGAGAGAGAGAGAGAGAGAGAGAGAGAGAGTGAAAGTGAGATGGCTATAAAATGTGTGACCCCCTAGCTCATTTACATTCCAGACTATGAGTGATAAATTCAAAATGATATTTCAATGTTATTGAAACATTATCTCCTTTCCTGCTATTTTTAAAGTTATGTTTTTGCCACATTGAGTCAAAAATAGCTAGATTCTACCAAGAGGAGAAAAGGAAAAACAAAAGAGGTTTGGAGGATGGTATATATTTAAGGTATCCTAAAAATACAATGGTCCACTATTCCTTTTATTTCATAAACCATATGTTCTTCTTTTCTGTAACACAAATGACATCTGGAAGACTTTTCCTGACCTTAATTTTTTTCTAATTCCCGTCTTAAATAAAGTTGAAATATTGGAAGAAGTGATATAGAAATGTATAAGCATGCTTTTTGATGAGATGAAGTACTAAAATTTCAATATAAAAGATATTGGTTTTATATTTCATGTCCAATTTATGCAGTATAAACAAGTTGTGAAAGCTGTGCATTAAGCAGAGCTTAATTAAATAAGCTAGCAAAAATAGAAATTCATTTCTTAAATCAAGACATTTCTCTTTTATAGAAAACAAAATAAAGGTGAACATTCATATTAATTCTCCTTATCAGATGTAAAATACAACATAGAAAGTTGAAAAAATAAAAATGTATTTGATAGCTAAATTTAGCATAAATCTTGCTTACTTGTTTAATGAACATGGTTATTTTAATCAGAAAGCATCACGACATAACCATGCCCCAGATATGTGAAACTAACCTTCAAATGCCTTCAGCTGTCTCTATTTAATACACATCCCTCACCTTGAAATCTGAAAATAAGTGTAGCATCAAGAGGTGTCATCAGCATTAAGAAGTATAAAAATAATATCATTAAATGGAAAATCTAGCCTAAATGGCATTTACCTTAAGAAGTTAAGAAAATCAAATAGCTATATATGAGGAAAATCATAGAAATTGTTACAATAAATCTGCCATACCATATATAAATCAAGATTCTTAGTGTCAGCTTCTTCCATAAATAAGATTTCGATATAGCAAATTAATGCTCAAACATCAATTTTATAATTAAAGTCAAGTTCAAGACAACCTAGATTCAAGATTTGCTTTAAATTTTGTTGGCAATTTTTTCTCCCTGAACTTTAAAAATAATATCCTTTTTCATATTTAATATGGGTCATTAACTAGTAAATAAAATGTATTTATATCCAAGAGTATACAACTATTCCACAGCTTCCAAAAGAGCTGTTAATTTGGTAGCCACTAACCACAACTGGATATTTAAGTTTCAATTA
>NW_006443138.1:22977193-22982970 GCF_000325575.1 Pteropus alecto | reverse complement strand
CTCACATTTCAAGTGTCATTATGCACATTTAACTAATGGTTACTGTATTAGACAGAACAAATATGGAAAATTTCCATGTGGCTGCAAATAGAGTTCTGCAAAGGATTTCAGAGGTAGGCATTTAGAACTTTAAGAAGTGTCCAAAAACTTAGCCTGGAAAGAAGAAAACAGGCCTCATGATGGTCTTTGAAAGACAGAAAGGATACAAAGCAAAGCATCCAGTTGTTTTTCAGTACTGGGTAGAGACAGTAGAAACCGAATTAAAATATAGTGGAGGATTTAGGTTAAACAAAAAAAGCGAGGGCTATTAAAAAAGTAAATGACTTATAGGAATCTTTTTCTTCATAGCCACATATCTAGTGAAATCTATGAATATTTATTATTGATAATTAAACCAAATTCTTAAGCACTCTTTCTAAACTCAGAGAGATGAAGTTATTCAATCAATAAATCAATATTTATTAAGTGGGTACTATGTATCAGGCACTATATCAGAGAGAGGATATAGAGCAAGAGCACTGAACATGATTTATCTAATTCTTCCCCTTACAATAGTATATTCCAGGGATGAGAGGGCTATTGAATACATGAACAAATAAATAAAATAGTCTCAGGCAATAAAAGGGGTCATAAGGAAGTTAAAATAGCATAATATGAAGGACTGACAGTGGATACTACATGAATTTGGGAAATCAAAGAAGGCCTCTCTGAGAATATGTTTGTGTTGAGATTTCCATAAAGAGAAGGAACCCAACCATGAGAGAATCAGATAATTTAGGGGAAGACTGATTCAAGTAGAAGAAACAGGAAGTGCCAAATTCTCAAACTTTACATAGTAAGAAGGTTTGAAAAACACACACATGCACTGTGTCTGGAAAATGATGAAGGTGGAAAATAGTGGCTTGAGGTAAGTTGGAGAAATATGCAGGGTCCAGTTCATGTAGGGCACTGTGGTCCGTGATATGGAGTTATATCTTATTCTGGTTGTAATAAGAAGCATATGGAGGATTTAACACTATCGTTCTGGCTGTTCTTTGACAGCTAAGATGTGAAGCCATGAAGGAGTGGAGCTGTGAGTGAAAGGTATCGGGGTGGACTGCAGACTTATCAGTAGAGATGTCAATAAGTTATCAGTTTTAATATGTTTAGAGGTAGAACAGGATCCTTTCATAAAAAAAGAAGTAAAGGATTATTCTTAATGTTTAACCTGAGCAAAGGGAGGAATAGGGGTGGAATTTACTGAAGAGTAGAGGCTTTGTGTGGTCACATTTGGGCAGAATTTCCTATTAAGTCTTAAATATTTTTTAGACTTTGAAGTTGATATGTGTAACAGATGTTTAGATCTAGGAATCTGTAAATCAGGGGAAGTTTCAGGAGAAAAAAATAAGCAAGGATTTAGAAAATTTGTACACCTCAAACATCTTAATCTAATTGGTATTATTAGAATGCTACCACAAGTGTGCAAAACATATAAACCTTTCATGTGCACGTGAAACATTTCTGGAGATAAATTATCTGCTCAGCCATAAATTTAATTCAAAGATTAAAGTCTTATAAATTCTGATATTAAAAAAAAACCATAGAATTAAATTAGAAATCAATAACAATAAAATACTTTTAAATGCAAATATGTGAAAATTAAGTAACACACTTGTAAGTAAATTATGGATTTAAAAAAAAATCATCAAAAGTAAGAAAATATTTTCACTGAATAATAATGAAAACATAACACATTAAAGTTTAGTGAATATGACTAATATATATATTTTTAAATCTGTACTTTTAAATGCCTATATTTTACAGAGAAAATATTAAAGCAATGATCTAAAATTTTAGTTTAAGGAGCAAGGAAAAGAAAAGCAAATTAATCCCACAGTAGATGTAAAAGATACTAAAAATAGAGTAGAAAACAAGGAAATAGAAAACAAAAAATAGAAAAAAAATGTTAAATCCAAAATTTGCTTTATTTTAAAAGTTAATAAATTTGACAGATTTACCTACAATAAAAGGAGAAAAGGTACAAATTACCAAATAGAAATAAAGATCAAAATAAATGAATGAAAACTGTCTTTATTTATATTTGATAAAATTGCTGCCAAAGAAACTCCTAAGAAATCTATAAAAATAGTACCAGAACCAATAAGAAAATATAGAAAGCTCATTGCGTACAAGGTAAATATACAGAAGTTAGTTGTATTCCTGCATACTAATTGCAAACAAATGAATAATAAAATTTAAATATAAGTATTTGTTTACGATAACATCAAGTAAACTTAAAATGTTTGAGAATAAATTTTGAAAATGATATGTAAGACCTCTACACTTAAAACTATAAGATATTGCAAATGCAAATTTAAAAACACCTAAATTGATGGAGAGATATACTATGTATATGAATTTGAAGACTCAATATTGTTTAGATTTCACTTACCCCCCAAATTAATGTATAAACTTACCAAAATCCTGGTTCAAATTCCATCAGTCTTTGCTGTTGTATACATTGACAAGTTGATCCTAAAATTTCACATGATGTGAAAATGCAAAGGATCTGCAATAGCCAAAACAATCATGTAAAATAACAAATTTGTAGTTACACTTCCTGATTTTAAGACTTACTTTAATACTGTGGTAATCAAAATAGGATAGCTAAAACTAGAAATATAGATACTTGGACCAGAATGGAGAGTTCTAAGATATACTGATACTTCTGTGGTCAATTGATTTTCAACCAAAGAAATTAAATAAAAAAATAAAGCTTTTCAACAAATGGTGCACAAACTGGCTTTCCAGATGGAACAAAATATACTTAAACTCATACCTTACAGCATACACTAACATTAATTTCAGATGGTTCATAGTTCTAACCATAATAGTTAAAGTTACATAAATTCTAGAAGAAATCATAGGATAAGATTTTGAGAAACTTGGGGTAAGCAAATATTTCTTTGTAAGGAATCATGAAGCACTAGCCACAAAAAAAAAGAGAAAAAAAGTTTGTACTGGACCAAAATTAAAATCTTCTCATGAAAAAATTACATTAAGGACATAAGGAGGCAAGTTGTACACAGGGAAGGGAAATAAATATATACACACATACATAATACATATATATTAATATATACTATATATTAGCATATATATCATTCTATATACATATGTATAATGTACGCTTGCACATGTTTTCTGACAGAAGACTTCTAATGGAAGATATAAAATAACTGCTATATATAGTATTGAAAAGACTAATAAATATTAAAAAAATTGGAACAGGCATTTGTTAGAAAAGTGAAAACCATATGTTTGGAAAAAAGACTTATTAGAGAATATTAATAGTATCTTTATTCACAATAGACAAACACTGGAAACAATCTCAATCTTTGACAGGAAAATGTATATATATATTGCAATATATTTAAAACATGGAATATTTTTCAACCTAAAAGGAATAAGCTACTGATACAAACAACAGAGTAGATTATTTCCATCTCTTTTGTCTGATAAACAAAATAAACAAAACACAAAAGAGTATATGCTGCATGAGTCCATTTACATAAAGTTCAATAACAAGTGCTACCAATCTACTATAAAAAATAGAGGAAATATTGCCTATGGAGTTTCGGGATTGACTAGAAGGGCACAGTGGTGTAAGTTTCTGTTAGTAACTGAGGTTAATAGGGTTATAAGACATGGAAGAACTCCTTGTAGAAGCCTTGTCAGTTGGTGATTATATATCAGCTGGAGTCTACTCTGTCCTGTGATGAAGCGGCTGACACTCCGGCAAGCAACAAGTGGGCTAATCCTGAAATTCCAGTCTGAGTTTTCACAGGCATTGGAAGAGCCTTGGCAGCTAGAAGTGAGTAGATAGAAAACTTTGATGTCAGAGATCTTGGGAAAGAATGGATGAATCTCAAATTTTTGTTATTCATAAGGAAAATGCATTTCTTTAGCTATCATTTGGTGTTAAATTCTAAATTCTTACATAAAGCCATCTTTCTGTCACTTTTTTAAAGATATATTGATAACTTTGAACAAACTCTTTCTTTTTCTCTTTCTTTCTTTCTTTCTTTCTTTCTTTCTTTCTTTCTTTCTTTCTTTCTTTCTTTCTTTCTTTCTTTCTTTCTTTCTTTCTTTCTTTCTTTTTCTTTTTTAACTTTTATTAGCATTTATTTGATGCTGAATTTACTCCTGGACCATCAGTTTTGTTTCTTCAGTTTCTCCTGGGACATCTTCTTCTTTTGTGCAAGCTCCTCTTCTGGCTCAGGAAGACTCTGCTCCGTTTCAGTGAGGACTGTCTCAGTGTGGCGGGGTGGGGGCGCTCATGTAGGGTTCAGCTCTGTACGTTCTGCATTGCATCCTGGGAGCCTTGTTTCCCTGTGTGTGCTCAGTGACCAGAGAGTCTTCATCTAAACCCTGAAGTTCAGCATCATTGCATTTTTAAGCTCGTGCAGCAAAAATTCAGCATTCTTTTTGGGCCACCAGCCCTGCGTCCAGCCCCACTTGTGGGCATAGCTACCAACTCTGCCATTGTAACAACAGAATGATACCCACTGCTTCTGTAAAATGGCATCATTCAGGTACTTGATGGCTTTTTGTATATGCATAGTCTTAATGGCCTGGGCAGTTTCATGAGTGTTCTTAACATGAACATGAAGATTTGAACTTCTTGATTTGCATGATTTTGTGGGGTTTCTGGGTCAAGTGACTAGGAAACAATTTTCAGAGTTCATCTCAGGCCACTTACAGGAACCAAACTATTTCCTTTTTAATACTGTTAGCACAGATGTCCATTATCAGTCTTATGTATGTATAAATTAATTACCTAGAACCATATAAAAGAGTTGACTATGGATTTAAACAGATGTGGTGTAAATTCAAAATTTTATCATTGATCTAGTCAATGATATTCTTCTGAAAGTTTTCTGTAAAAATGTATAACAAATCTTAATAATTATGTCTTATTTTTCTTACAGTTGCACAAAAGAAATGTATTGAATTATTAATTGTTTTTCACAAATATTACTAGAGAAGTATTTCATTTATTTATCGTTTACATTTTCTGAGTATTATGTGTAAGGGATTGTGCTTAGTGCTAAGATAATCAGAAGCCAGTACAATCTTGTTTTGTTACACGATGAAAGCTATATAATGTTAAAATGATTCAGACAGCAACATGTTCATGTTAAGAAATGATTTGGTAAATTCCAAATCAACGTAATGTATTAATGTGTAGATTTAATAACAGCAACTGCTCTCTCGGTTACTCCCAGTCTCTTAATTTCATCTTTAGAGCTTTAGAGCTCCTGTTAATCCTTAGGTAGTCAATGTAGAAAGCAAGACATTAACTCCAAATGAATCAAGAAATGGTAGCTTTATACTGCAATTATCTCAAGGAATTTGGGGGTCATTTGTCACAGGATAATTTAATTTCTGTCTTTTATAAGGAGGGCATGGAATGAAACTCATTATAAGCAAGCTCTTTGTGTGTTAACAATTTTCCTAGGTAATTTAACATCATTATGTAATAAAATGTTCACAACTCCAGATCCCTCATCTCTGTTTTTATAGTTAACTGAGATGCAGGCATGTTGAGGCTTGTCTAGTTTCATCTAGCTATCGCAAAGCTTTGACTACCTCTTGTAAGAGATGATACGCTTTTTGTTTTTACACATTTAGAATCATTCTGAAGAAAATATTAGAATGATTCAAACAGAAATGATCACAGCACTGTAATGTGTATTTTGCTTTAGAATTTGTAAAATGTTTATGTATATTTTATA
>NW_006443138.1:22933636-22977064 GCF_000325575.1 Pteropus alecto | reverse complement strand
ATATTATATATATATATATATCTCATGTGATCCTTAAAATGGACTCTTGTTCTTGGCATTTAGTGATAAAAGTATTTTGGAAAGAATAATGAACTACAAGAATGCTTTCGGTACTTTCTCAATGGGAGTTAGATTAATGTAATTAAGTTTATTTCAGAGGCAGAAAGTAAAACAAAGATTTTAGAGACTAGTTAAGGAAACACAACTGTGCTACAATCCTAAAACTTTTTAGTGAGATATTCTGGACACCTGATTATTTTTTAGAGCTAAACACAACTGGGGATAGCTCAAGTAGTTTTCCAGGCATATAATTTTTCTCCTACTGCCAGCTCAGTTAATTACAGAATTGATAGGAAAGTTTAGCTGTGTCAGAGAGACATATGTATTGAAAAATCATGAATATTACAGTGATTTCTAACTTAATTTCCTAACAAGTGAACTAAGTTATTCTAATAACATTGAAAACACAAACTTTTTTATTTTGAAATAATTTTAAACTCTAAATGGAATTTGTTAAAATGGTACAGAGTTTCCTGTATCCTTCACCTATAACATTTTATATGATCATAATACAATGATCAAAATCAGGAGATTGAAACAATACTACTAACTAAACTACAAACTATATTTTACCAGTTTATTTTTAATTTTATTTATATTAATTTATTTTCTGTTCATTTATTTATTAATACTTTCTTAGAGGTTTTGACTTATGCTTGGCTGAGCTATCAAGATGTGTCAGTCTTTACATTTCCAGTCATAGATTGGGAGTGGAATAAGAGACTTCTTTCTGGGGAGTGAAAGAATATTTTATGACTTATTCAAGGAAGGAAAAAAAAGATATCTTGTCTTCCCTTTTTGTAAACATAGCTAATACAGAAACTCTCTTCTGTAGTGTAGCTCATCTTATTTACAAGAATAGAAAGAAATATAAACATACAATCTACACTGAATATAATAAAGTTTGCAAAAAGATAAAATACGTTTAAAAAAATCTTAAAATTTGTGTGGAACTACAGAAGACATTGAATAGCCAAAGCAATCCTGAGAAAGAAGATCAAAGCTGGAGCTATCAAACTTCCTGATTTCAAACTGTACCAAAAGCAATAGTAATTAGAACAATATGGTACTGGCATAAAAATAGACACATGGACCAACGTAATAAAATTGTGAGTCCAGAAAGAACTCTTCACATTATAGTCAACTAATATTTGACAAAGTTGCCAAGAATATACAATGGAGATAGTCTCTTTAATAAATGATGTTGGGAAAACTAGATAACCACATGCAGAAAAATAAGATTAGATCCTTTTTTTACACCAGTCACAAAAATTAACTCAAAATGAATTCAAGACTTAAACATAAGACCTCAAGCCATAAAACTTTGAAAAGAAAACACAGGGAAAATCTCCTTGACATTAGTCTTGACAACATTCTTTTTTGGGTATAATAACAAAGGCATAAGCAACAAAAGCAAAAGTCAATAAGTAGAACTACATCAAACTAAAAATATTCTGCACAACAAAAGAAACAATCAACAGCAATAAAAAAAGGCAACCTATGGAATGTTAGAAAATATTTGCAAAACATATATCTGATAAGGGCTTACTACTCAAAATATATAAGAATTTACATGATTCAATAACAAACAATCTGATAAAAATAAACAGAAGAATTAGGTTTTTTTTTTTAAAGAAGACATACAAATGGCCAACAAACATACAAAAAATGTTCAATATCACTAATCACCAGGGAAATGCAAATCAAAACCAGAATGAGATATCACCTCGTACCTGTTAGAATGTCTATCGTCAAGAGGACAAGAAATAAGTATTGGTGAGGATGTGGACCATTGTGCACCATTGGTGGGAATGTAAACTGGTACAGCCACTATGGAGAACATCATGGGGGTTCCTCAAAAACTTAAAAAATAGAACTACCATATTTTACAACAGTCTCACTTCTGGCTCTGTATTCAAAGGAAATGAAAACAGGAACTCAAAGAGATATCTGCAGTCTCATATTTATTGCAGCACTATTTAAAACAATCAAGATATGCAAAAACCTAAAAGTTCATCAATAGATAAATGGACAAAGAATATCAAACACACATGTGCATGTGTGCGTGCATACACACACACACACAAACACACACAAATACTATTTAGCTATGAGAAAGAAGGCAATTCTGTCATTTGAAATAACATGAATGGACCTTGAGGGCATTATGCTAAGTGAAACAAGTCAAACAGAGAAAGACGAATACTGTATGATTTCACTTTTTTGCCAAACTCATAGAAACAGAGAGTAAAATGGTGATTACCAGAGGCTAGGGCATGGGAGAAATGAGAAGATATTGGCCAAAGGGTACAAACATCCAGTTAGAAAATGAATAAATTCTGGGGATATAATATGATTAACTATATTCTGAATATAGTTAACAATACTATGTTAAATACTTGAAACTTGCTAAGAAAGTAGATATTAAATGTCGTCACCAGAAAAAAAGATGGAATATATAAATTGTGGAGGTGTTATCTAAAGTTATGGTGGTAATCATATTGCAGTATATGTGTATCAAATTAACAAATTGTACACCTTAAACTTACATGATGTTATATGTCAATTATCTAAATAAAACGAATAAAAAAGAAAATACATGTTATAATTACTAGATTGTTAAAATAATATGCCATGTTAATTAAATTATAATTGAAAGCACACACACAAAATAATCAAAACAACATACCTGAGTGTCATCCCTACTCTGTTATTTTCTGTAAATAATTTACTTATCATTCATCTTTGACTCCTTTTTTAATAAAATATAAATAATGATAAAAGCCTCATAAGACTGTTTTAAGGATGAAAATTGGATAATGTAAAAAACATGCCTGAAAATTAGTAGAGGATGCATTTAATAATTATCACTTTTTAAAATAATTTAATTATAATGAAAACATATTAATATTAGATGTAAAACGATTTTCCCAAATCACAAATAAAAAAGTGAGGTGGTCTTATACAAAGGAATGTGGAACATTTTCTCTGTGTTATAACTAACAGAGCATTTTATGATTCTTTTTTAAATTTAGGGAAAGCTTTCATCTAGTAGACTCCATAAATCAGCCTGAAGAGAATTTAATTTATCTCTAAGTGAAATGAAAAATAAAAAGACTGTCTTCTCTATCCTCCTACTTAATATTTAATATTCTAATAAGTAGTTCTAGAGCAGTATTTCAAACTTAGATTTCAGGCAACAAGAGCTTATGTCAGGGTGCTGTCAGTGCCTTTAGGATTTTAAGAAAAAGTTTGTAAGTAGGTTGCATAATATTTCTTATTTTACTTTTTGCTCTCTCATCTAAAAGAATTTTCTATTTTCAATTCCTTGACATTTAACTTTAACCTTGAAGGTCATTTATTTTCTTTACATATTTTTTTTAGTCATTACCATGTTATGTATGCATGCAAAGCATAGCTCAAGGGTGCTAATCTTTTAAATCCTTATAATATCCAGAATTTTTATTTTTTTGTTACAAAAGTGATGGTCATAAATAATTTTGACTGAACTTGATTGCTGGGTAAACCCGTGATAAGACTGAACATAAAAATTCAAGACTGTTTCTAAGACAGTGTTGTTTGATAGACTTATTGCTTAAGTAGGAAGCTATATGCAAGAATTTTATAAAGATAGTGTGACCTCTGATGAAGATGCAACTAGGAAAAACATTAGATGGTCAATTTAGAGAAACATGTTTTATTTCTGGTTACATTACTCGTGACCCTGGCCAAGTTACTTAACTATCATATATGTCTTAAGTCGTATATGAAGAATATAGTTGAACTCATAGAACTTACAAAACTTTTACAACACTAAAATTTATAATGCTCTTTGGTTTGATGCTTCATTAAGAGACATTTAAATCATATAGTGTTTTTGCACAAGAAAGAGAAGAAAGGAAATCGAATGCTGATTTTTGCTCTATATTGGTTGATTTTTTTTTATCATTGTCAGATAGATAATATTTAGAGAAGAGCACCTTATAAGTTGTTCAAGATCACACAGCTAGTAAATTGAAGGAAATTATCAAAGTCAGGAATTAGTTTCCAATCTCGTTCTCTTTCCACTCCACTGCAGTTACTCCCAAAAGTTAGTGACTATGTTTCTTTTCCAATAGAAATTCAAAATGGTAGTTATGAAAAAATCATGAGATGTAAAGTATAGCATAAGGAATATAAGCAGTAATATTATAATAACATTGCATGGTATCAGATGGGTACTAGATTTATCAAGGTGATCACTTCATAAGTTGTATAGATGTCTAATCATTATGTTGTACACCTGAAGCTAATATAATGTATGCCAACTTCCATTAAAAAATAAAATAAATATTTAATAAAAAAATCATGAGATGTAAAGTATAGCATAAGGAATATAAGCAGTAATATTATAATAACATTGCATGGTATCAGATGGGTACTAGATTTATCAAGGTGATCACTTCATAAGTTGTATAGATGTCTAATCATTATGTTGTACACCTGAAGCTAATATAATGTATGCCAACTTCCATTAAAAAATAAAATAAATATTTAATAATTAAAAAAAAAAATACTCATCTTGGAAAAAGGAACATGAGGAGAAATCAACTTTTTCAGATAGCAAAACTTATTAGAAATTCTAGTACCTAAAAAGCTTGGTATTAGAGACTTTGGCACAGAGAGTCAAGGTCTCCAAAAATGTTCATACCGTCATCAGGGTGATTATGTGAATGTTACGTGGACTGGTCAATGGACTTTGCAGATGTGATTAAATTAAGAATCTTCAAGATTATCATGGATTCTGTGACTGGGCCCAACGTAATCACAAGGATCTTTATAAGAGGGAGGTCAGAGGGTCACTGGAGACGAAAGTGGTAAGACAGAGAGATTTGAAGATGCTAGGCTGCTGTGTTTGAAGCTGCAGGAAGGGGCCATGAGCCAAGTAATGCAGGCAGCCTCTAGAAGCTGGAAAAGACAAAAAGCTGCTCTCCTAGAACCTCCAGAGGGAACATAGCCTATCGATCCTTTTGGGACTTCTTATCTCCAGAACTGTAACATTATAAATTTGTGTTGTTTTAAGCCAAATTTATTAATTTATTATCTCCACCTATGTTAGAGAGATGTAGCTATGTATTCAGAAACTAAAAGATGAAAGTATATGCTTATTAATAAATTTTAATTGTCTTAAATAATTTAAACTAGGTTGATATTAAGACTTTTACTACACATTTCACTTAGGATAATAACCTTTTCATTTTAAGATGGTTTAATAATAGAAATTGTATAAGGGCCTTACTATAGTATAGCTGCAAAGCAGAATTTTCTATTATTATTTGATAGCAAGTTCCTCTATAATCGGATGATATAGACAGTTTAATAACTAGATTTACTTTGTAATAATATAAGCTTTCAAGTTTTGGAAAATTATATAGTTGATTTGAGCCTGAAAAAAATGGATATAAATTAAATACGACTCCTAAGAAGAAGATTTAGGTTAAGTTAGATGTCAACTTTCTTCTTTTTTGTTCTCAGGAAAAAAGGAATTTATTATAAATCTAGATGTGAGATTTTTATGTCATGCAAAGGAGAATTTCTTCAGGAATGGCTCCGATTAAAGTTACTTTATTTGCATTGTGCCATCTCTTGTTTCTGTACTCTAAATTTTGTTAGGAAAGTCTTTTGGGGCAAGCTTCATGTCCTGAAGCATTTAACATTTGCAAACGATTTTCTTACAACTTGCTTTTCATTTCCTGTGCTAAACAAGTCAATGAGTTTACCCTTTGATATATATGAAGAATATACTTCAAGAAAGATTGAGCAAGGAGAATTACGGTGCCTTCTCATCTTTTATACATTGTTAAATAAGAGTTTTAAAATCATTGTGAGCATGCATACAATTGAACAAAATATATATTTAACTTCATAGTACGTCTTCTTCCCAGCGAATTTATTTATGGCTACTACATTTTATTGGCTACTACAAAGACAGATATCATTATTTTGCATTCTTATAATTTCTATGTATTCTAGTCATCTTAATTATTATTCAGAAGGCAAGAACAATTAAGCAAGTAATTTTGTTGCTATGTACTTCAAACACAGTTTATCCTTCAAGTTGAATATATAAATTTTGCATGTATGCATTTAAATCTCCTAATTGAAAGTAACTTCAAGTAATTTTTAATAATAAATATGTTTTCATTTAAAATATCTTAAGAAAATATCTACTTAATCAAACCTAACAAAAGTTCTGGCCATTTATCATCTTTTTTCACACACATTCAATAAAAACAACAACAAAAAAAGGTGAAGAGAAACATAATAAAGTAATAACATTTACTAGTTTTATTTTGCTGTATAACAGTAACATTCAAATTTTCCTTTGTGTTTGGTGCAAAATTACAATTTACCTGGATTGCACTTGATACTTACTCTAAAGTAGA
This sequence comes from Pteropus alecto, assembly GCF_000325575.1. Lineage (NCBI taxonomy): Eukaryota > Metazoa > Chordata > Mammalia > Chiroptera > Pteropodidae > Pteropus > Pteropus alecto. Next base: position 22,970,579 of record NW_006443138.1, on the reverse strand, counting down.
ACTGTAAAAACTGCTTTTACAAATACACGTTTTAATATTTCATTTATTCGGCACATTTATTATGCCTTTATTAATGCTGAACATTATGCTAGATGTTGGAGATACAATATGAATAAGACACAGTCCTGTCTTCAAGACAATATATAAATAAACATAATTAATCAAAGCCAATAATTTCTGTAATGGAAGGAAGTACGGCACACAGAAGGCACACCCATCTCATTTGGAAGTGATAGAGGAGATAGGAAGAGGCTGGGAAAGAATTAGCAAGGTAAAAAACAATTATACTTTTTCTAATGGGTAGAAAAAGCACTCTAATGGTTTAAGCATTTCTTCAGATACATCAATTCCTTTTTCAGACTTTTGCTGATAAATGTGAAATTGAAATGTACCTGGGAGAGCATAGTCAACCTTAATTTCATGGTTGTGACTCATGGTCTTGACAAGATTTACCTCAAGTTATCAGATAAATGAATGGCAGAATCAGAATTTCGACCCAAGGCTCTTATGAACATCTATTCCCCTGAAGTTTCCCAGTAAATCCTTACTATATGACTATTTGAGTAATTTCTAAAAGAAATCTTTAGCAATTTAGATTTTAAATAAGATTACCTAAAACTTTATTTAAAATACATGATATTTAATATAGTAATTTTAAAAAATTATGAGCTCTAGTAGGTTTTCTAGATTGCTGGGAAAAATAGTAATTAACTGAGTTTGTGAATTATTTTTCTCATCATAGTAGCTAGATTGCATTGAACAAATCAAATGATTATGTGATGATTAGCCAATATTATTGTCATTATTATAATGCAAAATGCTCAATTATTCACGGTTCAATTTGGTCATGTCACAATGACAGCCATGAAATGAAAATCAGTTAGAAAAATAAAGGAAGATGTAAAATATGTTTTGGTTTAATTGCTTAAATTAAATTTTCAATAAGGACCATACATGGAGGGGGCCAGGCTGAGGAAATGAGAGTAATAAGCAATGATTGTCTGAAAATGTGAAAATTATCTTACTATATTTTCAAAAGTTGTATATTTAGAGAATCAGATTTGTTCTTCCTACAGAAGAAAATGTAATATATGACTATAATTTTTGTTAATTTGTAATATTTTAAAATACTATAGGGGCAATTTTTATGGGTCTTGAAACATAATAATTTATTAACACTTTTAAGAAAGACCTTATTACTAATATTTGTTGAGGCCATAGGGAGTAAAATCATAATTGATGGTTGAGCCATCTATTAGAAGACAATTATTTCTTGTCGCCTGTCTATTTTACTATATACACATTTAGGTTAAGTTAGATGTCAACTGGTTGTTAGGTATATTGACCTCACAAACCAAAGGTACTACAGGTATATTAAGGGTATTCTACTGCATAATTTACTTAGGCAACATATCTATAAAATTGAACACCAAATATTAAATTAATGGAAAACCTACCAGCTCTAAGTGGAGACTAAAGAAAAATTGAATTATCGCCCATAAAAGCAATCTGGTAAACTATATAAAAAATAGTGAAGGATATTAGCTTGTCAATCTTACTAGACTAAAACAATATGGCATCTGTTAGCCAGTGGAAGAAAAGCAATATACATTGACTAGCCTTCCAATTACCGCATCACCCACCTAGAATTGTTGGCCAACTTGAAGAATGCTCTGCTTATGTTTCTTCATGCACTGCTTTGTTTTTTCTTTTGTAAGTGCTTCATATTTTCTTTTAGTTCTACATTAAGTAGAACTGTGAAAGAGTAATAATTCATTAAAATATCTAAAAAAGAGATTGATGGGGACCAGTGAGATACATTTTAGTCTGCAAAAGTCCTTATCAAGAAAACTTTAAATGTACTTATTTATGTATTTTTGTATTTATTTATTTATCTGGGGGGAAGCTTTACTTTTTAAGAAATTATAATTTCAACATAGAAACTGTAAAGTATACTTCACTTGAAGTACTGGTGTCCCAGGATCTCATGCACTTTGGCACCTGTCTCTGAGTTTTTATTTTTCAATGAAATATTATTATTAGCTGTTATATTAAAATAAGACAGGATATGTTGTGTAGACCAACAATTTATACCTCCAGTTTTCATCATGATGTGATCTAGTCACAAGAGGTACATGTGCAATGAGGAGAGTTCTTATTTTAACAAAGAAATCTGAAAGATGACCAGAGAAACTTCTCTTAGAGAAAAATAAGGTAGCTAACATCTCCTTTTCAATGACAGTATTCAGGGTGTTAGCTGATTAAGGAAGTGCCCTCAGAATTAAGTGGCTAGATATAACTAACTCTTTCCAGTCAAGGTAGAATTAGGAATCCTTGGCTCTGTTGTCCTTGCCTTATACCAACCAGTTAGCCATGGCCTGGATTGCCATGGGGTACCATATGAAATGCATTAAGTCACTTGGCCACCAATAAGTAGAGCCATTGGGAAACTGGAAAAATTATACTTGAATTGTTTATAAAATACATGCGGGGATTAGACACTTGAGCCATCTTGTCTTAAAGTATATAAAGAAAAATCTTGATGTCCTTGTTATAGTAATTTTCTCAATTTTTCTTAATTTACAAATATTTATTTTTGGCTTGGTAATACTTATTTTATTTCTTTATTTTATAGTAAACTCTTTTAGCAACAATAAAGATAAACAAAAGACAATGTCTAGTGAAATGTCTATTGCATTTCAATTTCTCTAGAAAGTTGATGATAAACATGCAACTACAAAATGTTTGCTTATTATTTATCATTTGCTATGGGAGCCACAGTGATATTATTGGACATATGAAGACCAGAAACTTCTGCAGAGCCTTAACATCTACTTCAGAAGTTAGGGTTTATTTTAAGAACCCAAATTTGAGCAAGTATGTTTATAATTTAATTAGTGAAGATTGATTTTGCATTTAGATCAGACTGTTTGCTTTTAATTACAAGTTTTTGGTGCACACACAGAAAGTGAAGTAATAGCTGTTACTGTGTTAGTTCCATTGATTGAAGAATTTCACACTTAAATAACATAAATTTCATGTGTTATCAGATACTTTGAATAGAATATTAAAAAGTTAATTCTGATAAATGTGATATTGTTTCATTCAATTCATGCAATCTAAATAAAGTTTTAGGAAATTTATTAGGTCAGCGATGAAATACCTGACATCATTTTGAATGCTATTATGAACTCAATCAATGTTCAAAATCGAAAACAATTTTTTGCTTTGGAAGTGACAGCATGAATAAAGTTTTCGGTGAAACACATTGTGGAGACAAAACCAGGTACTTACTAAGAAAATCTAGAAAACAGAAATGTAATTGATTGTGATGAACATCTAAAATATAATTGCATAGAAACTAGCCGTAATAATATATCAATCCAAATAGAAGTTGAAGTGTCAAATTATACCACTACTTTTATACGTACATAGTGAAAGTAACTTTGGAAGTGAAGCTGTGTTGATACAAAAGAATACTTCAGCTTTATAGCATTGGCTTTCTGGTTTAGATTTATTAATTCGATTTTAAACATAGATGAGGTTTTGAAATCCACTTTGCAATCAACATATATGTACTGCAATAATTTTTAGTTTTTTTTGGTATATCAGGCCTTTAAATTTTGTTTACATTCTGTTTAAAATTCTTTGAAATCTTTAATCAAAGCATTTAACAAATAGGGCACCACGTAACTGGTTTTTAAAGATTTTTTTGAAGCAAAGCTGTTTGAAAAATATGAAAACTAGAAAACATTAAAATTTATACCCACAAAAAGCAGTGGAGAAACTGAACAAATTAGATGATTAGAGCTTACACAATATTTAAGATTTAATTTCCTAATTGCACTTTAGAATAGTTCCACTTGTACAAGTCTTTTTTAATTGCATTCCCATTTTTAATTTGATAAGCGTATATTCTGTAAAGGAAGAAATTGAAATTAATCAGCCTTACAATTTCATATCACTTAAGTGTGAAAAAAATGATAAAAATAATTATAGAGATATTATTTGATGAATTTTATCTTGCAAAACCATTTGTCTAAGAAAGGAACTTAATGGGGAAAAATACAGTAACCATAAAAAACTTACAGGCTAAAATGTTTAAACACGCAATTTTTAAAAAAAAAAACAACTAAAAATTGAGAAGAACTTATGTTTCACAGAATTTGCTCTGATCTTGCTAGGTGACTCAGCATCTATAGAGAAAATATTTTGTCAGAAAATATTATAATCTTCAGATGAGAGTCAATAGAAAAATGTCAATTTTGTTTAAGATCTATTAGTCCTGGTTTAGAGATGATAAAGAATACGACCATCTTATTCTGAACAGGCTGCACATATGAAGTCCAGAACATACCATTTTTCCACAGGCATTAAAGTGTATTCCACTGTTTCAGTGAGAGGCATTAAAAAACCTACAATGCCCTTTCTATTTTGAAGTATTTTTTATTACATACACAGAGAAAAGTGTGCAAATTACAAGTTTACAGTTAATGGAATTTTCACAAAGTGAATACCTCTGTATAAACAGCACCCAGATCATAAAAAGAACACACCTAGCATCCTGGAAGCCCTCTCCTGTCTCCTCTAAGTTACTACACTCTCATCTCAGGGGCGAGACTGTAAGATAACAACATAAATTTCTAATGCATGTTACCATGTGCAGGATTTTGAAATTTGCATAAATGGAATCACACATTGTGCTTTTTCATCTGACTTAGTTTATTAAATATTTTTTTCATGAGATTCATTCACATTGTTTCAAATATTGGTAGTTTTTAGTATTTTTATTCTTGAAGGATATTCCATTGTGAAAACAAACTTCACTTATCTGTACTACTCTTGGTGGAAATTTAGGCTGTTTCTAGTTTGGGGATATGGTCTGTAATGTTAAAAACATTCTCGTATATGTCTCAGAAAACCATGCATTTTCCTAATGTAGAATTTTAAAATCTCATTTTACTTTAAAAATTTATTTTAAATAAATTAAACCTTTTATTAAAGCAACTTCTTTTTTATTTCTAGATGAATAACAGGGCAGTTTAATCTTTCAGTAGATCAGTAAACATTTTACACTTTAACTGTAGCATTCTACTATGAATGTGTTTTTATACACATCCATGTAGTTACTAATTTTATTTTCTGTTCATACATGGCATCCAGTGACAGCCACCATTATAGTTGAGAGGTCATTATAAGAACGCCCTTATATTACTCTCATTCTTTTTCTGATTGCTTTCATAAGTTTTCAGAAAAGATATATCTACCAGTGCGAATCTCAATAACAACACTGTGGCTTCTATCTAATTATATAGACTTTGTTCAAGAAGAGTTATAAATAAATAAGTCATATGAATAGGCTGTCCTAAAAAATATTGATTATTTTTTATGCAAATGCCAAAAATAGTTTAGGTAGAACAATTAAATGTAGCTTCAAACCCTTTATAAGAAATCTTCAGGAAAGAGTAATTACTCTTACATAAAATATATACCAATATAGACTGGATATTGAACACCTGGCATAGGATTAATTGTGTTTGGGAGACATTTTTTCTTTCAGTTTCTGAGCAGCAGGGAATTTTATTCAAATGGTATTATTTGGTTAGATGTGACACTTTTACATTATCTACTTTAGCATATTTATCTAAATTACTTATTTGAAATCATATAAACTCCTTGGAAAAAATCAAGGTCTGGGGAAAAAAGTCTGTTTTCTCTAAATATTTCTGTGTCTAAGAGTCATGTCAGAAATATAATGGAAATTAGAAAGAAACTATTATTAATTAATTAAGTTTGGGGGGAATTCATTCAACAATATTGCTTAACTATCATTTTATATAGTATAATTAGCGATATTCTGTTTCTACATTTTTAGTGAATTAATTTCAACCTCTATATTGTTAAATAACTTTCAGATAAACAGACACATTTAGCCATTCTAATGTAAATACAATTTATGAAATAATATAATGTTATTAAAAAAATATTGGTTTCCTGCTATTTGAACGAAAGAGTGGAGTTTCTTCAAATATTTTTTAACATAAAATTGAAAAACTTCTAGATTTAGATCTTATATGTGATAATAAAAACAAGAGCAACAGCAGTAGCAAAAACAATAATAATGCTTATTTGGGGCTTATCATCTATATGCTGTACCTGGTGCTAAGTCCTGTTTTCACATCAACTCATTTTTATGCCAGCAGAAACAGATTTAAAAAGATTAAGTATTTGCACAATGTTAAATAGCTTGTAAGTGGGAGACTTAGAACTGGAGTTAAAACTAATTTCAATGTCTATCTTTTTACCACACTAATTAATGGTTCTCATTAAAAGCAAGAGAGATCTTTGATAAGAAATAATAGACGGAATAGAGTTTTTTTCTATAGCATGAGTCTTTGTCTTTCTTAAATAATTTTATACTTCATAAGGTGTCCATATGCAAGGAGAGGTCCATGATTTGATTGCCCTAAATTATAATGGCAGATAAATTCTTCATGACTGCTATGAGGTGACTGGGTGTACAGCAACTCTTACAGAGCAGGGAACAAGGCTTAGTTCTTTTTTAGGTGCATTTGGCTTCACTGGCCCTACACTAAAAGATCTTTTAAAACTCAGTTTTCTTCTAAGTGCCTCTCATTTTTATTTCTCTGATACATTTTTTCACTGCTTTCTCCTCACCACCCACATCAAGGTCAAATATGTCCCTTCCCCACTGTGGTGCTTATGCTCCTGCCTACATCATTTTACTCATTCCTCCTACCTGCTTTCCTAATGTCTCCTTTCATTTTAAACAAGTGCATCTTCTGCCTACCTGCACGAAGATCTGAATATTCCCTTAGATTCTAGCTACTGATATAGAAATAGATATATTTTTCCCAGGCAAACATACTTTAAAATAATAACTTTGCTTTTCCAGTTAAATATAAGCCCAATATTCTATATATACTCTTCTGAATGCAAATTTTAAATGAATACATTTCCTTACTGAGTCTTAAAATAAATTATGAAATTGTATGAGTTTATGTAATCATAATTTGAAAGTTCATTCTTTATCCTTTATAATTAAAAATTGCAATTCTAATACCATATTTTTGTATTAGTATGCTTTGTGATAGTTTGTGATTTTCACATTACCCTCTTGTTAGCTAGTAATTTAAAAATCTCAAATTTTACTCGTTGATTTGTTATTCTATATTATTTTTAATTTTCTAAAAAAAGTTTTAATACAAATGAAAAGGCATTTTCTATAAAGAGAATTTTGTATTTTGGTTAATTAATTCATTAATTCATTCAACAAATATTATTTGTCATCTACTATGTGTCAGGCAATGTACTGTCTATGTACTGTCTGCAAAAGGAGTATAGTGATGTGAAAGACGTGGAAAAAGTCTGCTTTCAGGAAGACTACAGTCTAGTAGCATAAACAGTAAAAAAAAGAGTTAACAAAAAGCAAAGTAAGATATTTAGTATTTTAGAGATCCTAATTTTTTTTTCAGTTAATGATCAGTGATCAAAGAAGATAAACAAAGGGATGGGGATGGAGTATAACAGTGGTAGGGTGAAGTACAAGTATTTTGATGCCTAATTTAATATGTAATACTGTAAATTTTAGATTTTTTTAAGGACCTAACAAAGCACATCTACATGTGATGTTGTCAACCAGTATTACAATGTGCATCCACTCCTACACCTGTTGTGTTATTTACTTCGGGGATTGTGCGCTTGTCCTTTAAGCACTGGAATGAACATGGAGAGAGTAGGCTTTCATTCCCACCGAATTTACATGGACAAATCCTTAGGATCTAAAAAGTTTCTTATCTATAACATGAATGATCTGGCTAGTCAGCATTTTTAACCAGAGGTCAATAGATTTCTAAAGAATCTGTGGGTAAAATTCATGGAAACTATGAAATTGAATGAGAAAAAAATATTTTCAAAATCTCTAACTGAAATTTCGAATTTTCTTTAATTATGAATAAACTGTAATTGTATCTGCACTACCTGTGAGTTTTTCACCAATAGAGAGCACAGATATTTTTGTATTATTGTACCATTGTTATGGATTAGTTCATTTAATCCCATTGCTATTGAGAAATTATTAGATCCATAGCAAGATCATGCCATTAAACACATGAATAAAGAAGCATATATATTACTATATCAAATTATCTCCTGCCACACTCAGCTGCAAGAGTGCACAAATTCATCATTAAGATAGATGAACTTTAACCAGGATTGTGATTTATCCAAGAGAGTTTGACAAATCAGGAGAAGAGCAGTGAGAGTGTATGCTAAGAATGATCACTATGAAATTAAGCAAAATTAGAAGAATTATGAATATTTGAGGTGGAGAGATAAAAGGAATGGTGAGAAGATGGTAGGATTTATACATTATAAGTTCTAATAAGGTCAGAGGACTGTTGGAGCTGGATATTAGAAGGAATATGTAGGAAGGCTGCTTTAGTAGTACAAGTAAACGATGACAATGGGTATTGTTCTAATCAGCTTGGGCTGCTATAACCAATACTATATACCGGGTGACTGAAACAATAGAAATTATTTCTCACAGTTCCGAAGGTTGGAAATCCAAGATCAAGGTGCCAGCAGAGTTCGATTTTAGTGAGAACCCTCTTTGTGTTTTGTAGATGATGTCTTCTTGCTTTATTTTCACATGTCCATGAGAGGATTGTGTCTGTTCCTTTTTATAAGGGCACTTGTCCCATTCATGATGACTCCCCACTATGATCCAATTCTTTCATAAGGGCCCCACATCTAAATATCGCCACATTAAGTATTAGAGCTTCAACGTATAAGTTTGGAGTGGGGTGCACAAATATTTAATCCAATGCAACTATGGAGATGCAGAGATGTTTATATTTCAAGATACTTTAGTATTGTTATTGCTGGGATCCTAGAAAAGAAGCTCACTGAAGGAAGAGTGTTTCCTTCATACTTCTTTCTAGCTCTCAGAATTGTGCCCATCACACAGAAGGTGCTTCATAAATATTAAAAATTAAATAAATGAATTGTATGTATAAAAAAAGATGTAGAATTACTGCCATGTTTCTGAGTAGACATAACTTTTAAAATAGGGAAGAAGGTTTGGGGAAAAGGCTTGTGGTTATTTCTTAAATATTGATATGAAATCTTACCTATTCTTATCATCTTCTTATCAAAAACAATTTTTGAAGCACCTATTCCAATATAAATATATGCTAGGCACTGTAAAAAATATATGATATAGATGGTTTCTTTTTTTTCTAGAAAAAAGAGCATGTGAGGGATTTAATTGAAATGTAGATAGGCATAGTAGAATAAGGCAACAGATTTTTCCACAGCAGCTGAGCATTTAAAGAAAATGCAGAAATATCTTCAATGTCTTCATTGAAAACTGCTTTGAATCTTGTATTCTATTCCAATTTAAATTATCAATCAAGTGTGAGCAAAATAACAGTTTTAGAATTCAAAGATTAAGAAAGTCTGCATGCTTTGTAAAAAAATATTATTTACAGGCATACTTAAACAAAGCCAAAAATAATCCAAGTAATCAATAAATTGTGAGAAAGTCTCAAAAGTGAAATTAAATGAAATCTTTGGCTTATAGATTTACTGAAGCCTAAAACGTCTGCCTAATATTATCCTTTCAACAAATACATTATTAAGCAATGGGTCAACTTAGTGATTTAATTAAGACAATTACTTATCATTCTATAAATAATTAGGACACAAAATAAAGCCAAGGAAAATTAAAAATTCCAAGAAAAAATGACAGCTATTCTAGAAAGTCATAATCCAAATAAGAAGTAAACAAAATGTAACAAACTAATTAAATAAGGAAAAGATCATGCATTTGGATTTGATGATTAAAGTGTTTAATTTAAGTGAGACAGATGTACCAATTTAGATTTCCTTTTCAAATCTATGGCCTCTAGTTATGCAGTTATGCAGAATTTCAATATTTTATACACCTGATATTGCAGAAACTGTTTATTTATTTTCATATCCAATAATCAAGTTACCCCCAAGCATGAAAGGCTTAACCACTAAATTGGAGGTTTTTAAAGGACAGGAATTCTATCTTGTTCATTGCTGTATGAATATCACCAAGAACAGTGCCTGTCTGGGAACACAATAAATATTTATTGATATAATAACAGGACAGAACATATCTGTTATTTACTTTAATAAAACTTTTGGGCAGAGGAGTTTGATAAAAATGTAGGAAAATAATTTGTTGTAAGTATTCCTTGGTAATAACAATAACAATTATAATAAGTATATCTATAAAAAAATGAGTGAATAGGACACATCTCCCATACTCATGGAACTCACAGCTCAGCTAGAAACCAAATAAATAATTAAAAAAAAAATAAAATAAAATGAGACAGGTTCTATGATGTTGGCATTGCAAAATATAATAGCAAAAAAAAAAAAAAGTAAAGGTTAGTTCACCTGAGAGAGGCTGAGAAGGCTAAGGAAGGGAGAAACAAATGATGAACTTTGAACATGAGTAAGAATTTTTAAGAAGGTTGGAAATGGAATGTGTTCAAAAGGAACATCACTGGAAAAGAGCACAGTCTATATCAGCTTGATGCAGTGAAAGGGCTGAACACAAGATTGGAGAAGCAAATGGAGATTGGGCCAACACATGAAAGGAATTTAAACTATGCATTGTACCTTCTGCACAGATAGATTTTATTTCTAAAAACCTATGAATTTACTCATTAAAAAAAAATGGAAGAAAAAGTGATAACTGGGCAAGTGAAATTAAAGCTCATAGAATAAGAGTAAGAATGGAAGAAAGATACTTAGACTATCATGAAAAGAGGGATCACTTTCCTAACAATAGTGACCCTACTGATCCTTTGTAAAATAGTAACAGTCCTATATATAAAGAACAGCTTCTCTACTTTCAGCAAAACACAAACAAAATGCCAGAATAAAATTATTTAAGAAAGTTGTTCAGAAGGCCCTATGGTTTTTGAAGTTCATTTTTATTATATGTGCTTTTCTTAAATTTCATATGAATGAGGGAATGTAGTAAATTCATCTCTAATATCCGTCTCTTCTAATTGTCCTTGTATTACAAATGAAGATGCCACCACCGAAACAAAGAAATAAAAAGGAAAGAAGGGAGAAAAGGAGGGAGGGAGGGAAGGAGAAACGAGAGAATAAAAGACACAACAAAAGAAGAAAAAAATCAAACTGATTAATGAACCAGGAATTCTCACACATTTTTATACTTCAGCATTTATTGGCAGAAAGGTAAATATGTATCTTGCTTGCTTTTATTTTCCCAACTTAATTAATGCTGTCATATAGCTCCTAGTAACAGACTCATACCATAACAGTCCTCCCACACTACAAGATCAATGGAACCCTGGAAGCTACAACAGAAAGAAATTAGAATGTGCATCAAATTTGCAAAGCTTATAAAGAAAACACATTTGCCCTTCATGTATTTTTAAAGAGATTCTTGCTTCATTATGTCTTGTAAATGATTTCTCTGTTCACCATAGCAGATAGGATTGAACTTTGATGGTATTCCATTTTCAGAAGAACAGAATGCTGCTCTGTTTTAATAAAGATTTTAGTGGTGATGCTATCATATTTAGGTGCCCAGTTTTCTGTAGGGGTTCTGTAATGTCTGGGAAAGAACTTGGCATATAAGCTCACTTATTTGTCTGATTTTCTTCTTTCTTTACTCTTTAGCACTCAAGAATCAAGTCTCATTTCCAATTTTGAAAGATTAAGTCTTTGATCAGCTCTCCCTCATGCCTTGTTTTCAGTAGTATATTGGGTTGTATAATAAGAAAAATAAACTTGATAATTTAGAATAGTATTTAAGAATTTGCATTCATTTATATTGGTTTGCCTTTAGATCATATAACTTTTAGATAAAAAATGTTAATTTTGGAGTTATGACATGTAAGTAATAAATTTAACTCCAGAATCAAAGTCTCAGTACTGATAGAACTGAGTTACATTTAAAAATATTGTTTCATAAAAATTTAAAAAATTCATCTCTCTCATTCCATATGTAGTTATTTATTGCATCAACATATTCCTTTTGATTTTCCATGTTAGATATTTGACATTTGCTTTCTAACACCAATTCATTTCAATTGGAATAATTTATTGAAAACTGAATAATTAGTTGTAAAGTTCTATTTCTGTGGATTTCAATATTTCATAGTATTGACAGTAAATACTATGTGAAAAAACAGATTTAACTTATTGTGGTTTATATTTTTGCAATCTTTGAAGACAATGTTAGGTCCGATTACTTAGATTTATTGAAAAAGTTTTTTGATTTTAAAAATGTCTCAAATAGTATATAATTTGTGATTTCTAAAATTGTTGATAGTTTCAACAACTATTTCTAAAGAGATATGATATGACTATTATGTCCATTGATATGAGATTTTTTGCATTAGTTAGATGATCTAGTATTACATCAAGGTCCCTCTCTATATATTTTAATATTTCAAAGTAATGATAGCAATTGCATTATATGCTCATTTTTTTTTGTAATTGACCACTGCCAGATTTGTAAATGTTGGTTTCTTTATTCAATGACTAATTTTAGTGAGCTATGGGACTTTTAATAGTAGATTTTATGACTTTTTATCTACATACTGTGCACAAAGTATTAAACTAGTTTTAATTCATACTATCAGTATAATTTAGAAAGGAAAGAGGTTCATTAACTTTCTTATTACCAATTTAAGATTAAGTTTCCTTATTTCCCTTCTATTATAAGTAATGGTGCACAACTTTAAGATAGTTTGCTAAAGCTATTTTGATTATTAGGGAGCAACATTTAAAAAATTTAATATCAGCAATGCATTTATAATATTTCCAGCATCTCTGAAGCATGGATGAAAATACTGACTTTTTTCTGCAGGGATTTAAAATAATCACTATTACTAATAATCAGAAAATGTATATGTTCTTTTTTTCTTTTTTTATCTTTTAAAGATATTTTTAAATTATTTTTATTATTTTTTTATAGTAATCAATTTTATTTATTTATTTTTTCTCCCCTCTTCCCCCTCCCCCTTCCCCTCTGGTAGCCAGTAGTCCATTGTCCATGTCCATGAGTCTCTGTTTGTTTGTCCTGTTCATTTGTTTCTTTTAGGTTTATATCCCACATATATATGATATCATGTGATTTTCAACTTTTTCTGTCTGGCTTATTTCACTTAGCATGATCATTTCAAGGTCCATCCATGTTGTTGCAAATGGCAGTATTTCATTTCTTCTTATGGCTGAATAATATTCCATTGTACATATGTATCACAGTTTCTTTAACTAATCATCTACCATAGGACACTTCAGTTGCTTCCATTTCCTGGCCACTGTGAATAATGCTGCTATGAACATTGGTGTTCAAATGTCTTTTGGGACGTGAGTTTTTAAGTCTTTGGGGTAAATACCAGTAGAGGGATTGCTGGATCATATGGTAGATCAATTCTTAGTTTTTTGAGGAACCTCCATACTGTTTTCCATAGTGGCTGTACAAATTTGTAGTCCCACCAGCAGTGTACGAGGGGTCCTTTTTCTCCGCATCGTCTCCAGCATTTGTTATTACTTGTCCTATTGATTATAGCCATTCTAACAGGTGTGAGGTGATATCTCATTGTGGTTTTGATTTGTATTTCCCTAGTAGCTAGCGAATGTATATGTTCTTGATTAATACTAGTTATTGTTAATTCAATATATAAAACCAATATTTTGTCAGAGAAATAAAATTTAAGTTTTTATACTTGAATGTGAATAAAAACAATATTAATAATGTAATCAAAAATTACATTGAGTTATGTCATTGAACAATTGAATTATTGTGTTATTTCTTTAATGCATATAATAAAAAATTAATTCTCAAATATTCCAATGGCTAAATTGCTATCTTTTCTGAGATTATGTAAACACAAATAGATAAAATTTTAATTTTTCTGAGCATCGTAAAGCACACATAGAAAATTTCTCTCAGCTATGTGTTTTTTCATAAACTTTATATATATATTATGTATATACAAATTGTACACATAGATAGAAAACACAGTTCTCAATTCTCTGGAATTATTTAATAGAGATATTTGAGAATTATAATAATGTCAAAAATGTAATGACTATAAGTGCCCATTTTATATTCTTTTATTTTCTTTACCTTTTATTTTATTTACTATCCAAATATTTGACTCAAAAATGGACCAGTTTCAGGGATAGCTTAGAAGAACTAGATACAGAGCATAGTACAGAAGCTCTAGAGTGGAGAATGAATTACTTTTGGGCATACTGTTAGGCCTCCCAAAATCTTAGGACTAGTTAAAAATTTGAGCAGGCAAACTTTCTTCCTGTCTAAACATATAATATAGGTGGGGTAAACTTAAAATATTGGTAGCATGGGCCATTTTCACCTCATATGAGCCTTCCACTATCATTTTACGCCAATTTAATCTATTTTTTGTTAAAAGCGTTTTCAAGAAAGTCTCTCCGTGTATGTGTGTGGGGGGGGGGGCGGGGAGTGGGGTACACATACACATGTCAAAGATTTAGGTTAAGAATTAGATATTCTCAAGTATTTCATATATAACAAAAGAATGTTGTCATAACCTAGACTTTGTATGGCACATATAGTTAACATGAAAGTTGCATAAAATAGAGGAGGGTGGTCTGTAATACTACATAAAATGACATGTTTGAGTCACTATTCATGTCTGGTCTCAGCTGGAAATTCAGAAAGAAGTCTTGTCTATGAAACCTTGGAATAAATAAAGATGCAGTAAAGCCTGAAGATGTTATGAAGATTAATTGGGAAGGGTTGATACTGATAGTCTGTATTTATTTTGCTAATGGGGGCAGCACTTACTAACAACACTTAATAAGTAAACACATACTATTTTCCAAGAACTTTAATAAACTCTTTACATATATTATCTCATTTAATCCTCACAGTAAACTCGCAAGATAAATATTATGATTATATTAATTTTATAGATGAAAATACAGAGCAGATAAGTATCAGTCACTTATGATGCTTGGAAGTGCTGTTCACATTATTACGAATATAATATTCATCTTAAAAAATACTATTCTTCTAGAAATCTAATTTATTTTTTCACTTAATTATTTTTATTCAAAATTTCATTGGTCACATGCAATATCAATATGGGTACAAATCTACTAATGCTAGTAAAATTACGACAATTCTTTTTTCCTATAGCAACCACTATAATTATTGAATTGAAGGATCCCACGATCTGTCCATTTGAGCATCAGTTCATAAGATTTATCCTAGAAGATTATAGCTCATCCTCCATACTATTTTGGGCATCTGTTTTATCAAATAATTTTTAAATATTGGGAAAAATTACACATGATTTTCATAACCAGTTTTATAATTTTGTGCATCTGATCTTGAGTAGAAACAACGATCTGTTTTAAAAATACTGTTTTTCATAAAAAAGAAATTTAAGTTTAATTATTTTTACTTATGCTCTTTTTATGGAACTTTACCTGCTAAGTTTTTGAGACCTGATAAGATATATAATATCGTAAGGATAAAAGAGGGAATTCTTTATGAAAAAAGATTTTATAATAGTGTTCTAGGAAGCTGTTCTTTGAAGTCTCTGTTGGCCATTTTTCTGTGCTTGTTAATGTATTAAAAATATTTTTTAGAAGAACTCTTGTTTACGGGGATAATTTCATCTCACTTTTTCACCTGTTCAGTCACAAGTTCTCATTAGACATTTTAAATTTTACAATAAAATGTTAATTATAACCCAAAATCAGGGTTAATTATAACCCAGAATCTGAATTCAAATAAATATGTATTCATTTGAAAACATGAGATCATTAAAGCCTATATACTTTCCAGGAAATATGTCAGTATCTTGTGATACTCAACTTTTATTAATCATTTGAGAAACACAATATTATAGAAGGAGATCCAAAAAGATAATTTTTTTGGAAAATTAAAATTAAATTTAAAATTAAATTTAAAAACTGTGGAACTTGTCCTAATATCACTATAATATTCTTATTGGGAATGTTTTCATTTGAAAAATACATTTTTAGCTTATGATATAGTCAGAGTTCACTTTGATGTTCATAAGACTTTAATAAATATTACCATGAGTAGGTTGACTCAAATGCATTACTCATTTGGTCTAGAAGAGCATGACTAATTTATAAAAATGAAAAATCACTATCATTATAGAATATCATTAATCAATCACTGATATTTGAAAAGAGATCAATATTATTTATCAATAGAAAACTTTAATTTAAAAGGAAAAGATTATATGTATTGGAAGGATTGCAAAGTGGGCAAACACAAATCAAGAAAACTGTTTTTATTATTTGAAGATGACATAAATAATGTATTCTACTAATTTAGCCTCTTGACAATAGCTACAAATATCCATTCATATCAACAGGCACTGACAATTGCCAAATACTAGATATCCCATAATGAATTGAATTTTTCTTGATATGTCAATGTCCTGCTTACAACACCCCTTCAAAAATCACCCGACTTGACTCCCTTGTAAATAAAAGCAGTCATATGATTTATTTCGGGGTTAATAAGGCATAGATGATTTATTTCAAGAAAGCACTTCCTCTTTGTACTTGCTCTCGCTTCTTCATGTTTAGAATCAGAACAACCATTTTGTGATCTTAAGGATAAAGCAGATAAGTTTTGAGTAGCAGAGAAGCTCAACACAATTTTAACTGACATATTGTAGAAAAAAAAAGTAGAGTCTTTATCGGATATCAATTTAGGAAGTAATATCAATGGCTCTTGTCTTTCTAGAGTGCATAACGTGGCAAGGCTGAGTCAGGGCCCTGGGCCCTTCCACTTACAAGTACCACAACATTTGACAAGGTCGTGTACTGCTCTAAGGCTTTTATTATGTCTAAAATCAAAAAGTTAATCTAAATAATTTATCTCTAACTAAAGGGATGGAAGGCTAAAATTTCTACGTTGTAGTTTTCTACTGTATGCATAAAATTATGTTCTTAGAGTTGCAAAGATAATTTATGTATATTAAGTAGGAAAACATATTCCAGTGATTATCAATAAAAAGTGGCAAATATCTCATGAAAAAGCTATTATATTCTGTGAGAGATCATCATATTTGTAAATTTATCAAAAGATGCAGCTTATAGTACATTGAATCATAGTTACAATTGATTTTTAAGGAGATTTTAAAATTTCATAATATTGCAATTAAAGATCAATATCACAATGTAGTTGATGAAACTCGGAAATTCTTTATTTCAAGCTTAAAGTTCTTTCCTCTGTCTAGTGTATTTATGTATTTATTTATAATAAATGTAAACATTTATTTAAAATTGGATATAGAATACAATGTAAATGTGCAAAAATTTGAAGATTATTCTTTGAAAATTTAAATAAAGAATTTCTTATTCTCATTGCCTTTTCAATTTTATAAATCTAGAAGAACTTAAAAGCAGACGAATAATAGAAGTTGAGACCCTGGGTTCTTTATAGCTACGACTTTGCATTTCTCTGTGAAAGTACTTCTTTGTGTTTTTTAATATACTCAAATTTATACAACCCGGTCTAATAACTGTCACAATAGGCTTAGAGGAAATATGGGCATACATAACCAGCAATCTGAAATAATGGCTTTGATTTCAGATGAGCTTTGAAAGCTCTTTTGTTCACATATAGACATTCGGTAGTGAATGAAGTGACTTCTCTCAACTTCATTGCAAATATCCATGAAAATAGTCAAAAAGACTAAAATGTCAAAATCAGAAAATGACAGAGTAAACCAAATATAAAAGAAACTTACTTGATAAAGTCTAGGCGTTCATTCTTACTCAGTGCATTGTCCTTGGTGATGTGTTGAGAAATATACCCTTAGAATACCCACGATACCTCCACCCTCTGAATTAGAGAACTAGGGAGAAGCACTTTTTTTCTCACATCCCACTCACCACCCACCATTCCCTTTTTTTTAAAAGAGTGATTGAAAAAGATACTGATCTCAGCACTATCCTGTTGCTCTCCTCTAATTCCATGACACACAAAATTGTCATACTCCTAAATGCTTGGCGACTATCTTTGTTGTTAGAGACAGTCACCTCAGCCCACTTCCATTAGCTTCTTTTCTGCCTGGATCTCTTCAATGATACAACATCCAGTAGGTGATACGGAAGGAAGTAGGATTTGACACATAGAAATACATTGTAATACATGATGCTAAATTTTTAGAAGGAAAAACTTGTCAGGAAAGTTAGAAAAAGCACCAGAACCACTGCATGCTTTGAGTTGTAGTGTTTCATAACTTTATTCTTGTAGTATAAGCCCTAACAGTGGATTTTCTTTTTCTGTAATCAAGTGCCTCACTTACGCTTTGATTGCTGAGGCATCCATTTTAAGGCCACATTGCCAACCACATTATTAGAAAAAGAGATAGCACTCCTAACCCCTTTATTTTAAATATCTTGGTTGATTTTGATAAATGATCATTTGAGTCTCTTGCTTTTTTCTCTTCCTCACTTTAAATTCCCATAGTTATGTTTTAAATTCACCAATAAAAAGTGAGCCCACAAAATCCTAGGTCCTCACCCTTGACCCCCAAAAAATAGAACCCCAGGCCTATGTGGTTCTCTGTCTCTCTCTGTCTCTGTCTCTCTCTGTCTCTGTCTCTCTCTCTCTCTCTCTCTCTCTCTCTCTCTCTCTCTCTCTCTCTGTCTCCTGCCCTGTGACCTTGCTGTGTGGCCACAGGTGTACTGAATAATTTTTAGATCTTATAAGTAATAAGACCTTCATGCCATGTCACCTACTGGATGTTGTATCTTTGAAGGGATCCAGGCAGAAAAAAGCTAATAGGAGTGGGCTGAGGTGACTGTCTCTAATTGCAAAGATAGTTGCCAAGCATTTTGGAGTATAAATGACAATTCTTGCATCTTTCAAAGTTTCCTGGTGGTTATTGCTAAGGGTATCTTTTGATCATAATAAGAGCCACAAGGGCTGATCCAGCCAAAATATTGGTAATCCATAGGCTGAGACTGGCACAAAACAACTCTGGAGAGAAAAAAAAAAAAAACATGGAGTCTTCCAAATCAGAGAATCTGCAGGAGAATGAGCCTCAGTCCACCAGCCCAATTTTCGATGAATCTCTACTGGATATCACAAAGTGAGTTAGGATTCTTGTGTCAATCTGGCCTCGCGGTCTAGAACTGAGTGAGGAAGTTTGTAGTATCCTAGAGCAGAATAAGCACACAGTGAAAGGGAAAAAAGTCTCAGCACCACCAAATTCTAGGCCCACACTCATCACACCCCACCCTAGAGTAACTATTCAACAAACAAACCAAACAAGCAAACAAATTAAATGAAGCTTTAGAAAAAGGCAAGAATGAAAGCAAGAGCTTAATTTTGTAAGTTGTCTTCTGAAAGGGAGAGGCCATTTAGAACATCAATTTGGAATATATCAATTACATAATCTTGGCAAGATACAAAAAAGATTGGCATCTTTATAAAAAAAAACATGAATCGAGAAGAGACAGCAGAAAGTAGATCATTCAACAAATATTTATTGTGAAATAGGAAATACACACATAAACCCTACTCCTAAAAATTCCAGACTTTTTCCAAAAATAACATAAGAAATTAAAATATGTAATTGTTTCTACAGAGCACAACTGAAGTGAAATAGGAAAAGACAAAAAGGAAAGAATAAAAATTAACAGCAGTTTTAACTTAAATATTGGCAAAATATTATCAGAAAACAAACCAAACTTCTCGAATAAAATAGAACAAATTAAAAGAGGAACTATCTCTGTAGAAAAAGGAAAAAGTCTACAAAAGATAACTATAATTACTAAAATTAGAAACAGGGCTCATATATCCTGATAATTTTTTCTCTTAATTTCAAGGATACCTAAGAAAATATTCTGTACTACCCACAAAGGGATGGGCTTCTTTCCCTCCACCCCCACATTCCTTTTGTGTTATCCTCTTTAAATGTAGCTTTGATAATTCTTAAAATGGCTCATTTTATTATTATAAAGTAAAGCCAACACCCTGAGTCAGTAGTGTTTCATGGGCAAGATACAAATTTTAGATGACTAATCTGATTTTAATGACCTCGATCCTATAATTTTTTTTTATTTTTTAATGATAAAGGAAGGACTTCAGAACTGTTATTCCATTTAGAAATTATGTGAAACATATATCGTCCAGAATAGTCTAGTCAATAAACTCACAGTTATGTATTTCTATATTTTTGAAACATGATGTGATCCATTCTAGAATTTTAGGTGTATTGACATTTTCTTTGAATAATCTTAACACTACTTGAACAAATTAAAATTGGATTGAGTGGTTTCAAAATCATCTAATAATATTTTGGCACCTGGTTCTTCTTAGCACTTCTCAATTCATTCGCAAAATTTACTTAGGTTCCCAGTGGAAGAAAATTATTTAAATGATTGATTTTTATATAGTGTAAAAATCATATTTCACAGATTTTAGTGACATTTGCTATTTCCTGTCTCAAACTGAACACTAAATTTATGAAATTTTTTAAAAATAATAAGTTTGTAATTGATTATACATAGAATAACCATAGTGTGCTAGGACATTTTGAGAGTGAAAATGGGTACTACTAACAGTTACACCAGGACAGTAGGCATAAATCAGGATTCTCCCAGGCAAATCAGGCATATGGTTAATCTAATTATATAAGACTAATTTTAAGGGCTTCTAAACTAGAAGTTGCATTTCTGCATCCCATTGCCTTGTTCTCACATGAGCTCTAGTCATGGTTTGCTTTCTTCATTTTACAAAGAGGGGAACAGTGTGAATAGGAACCTAAAAGACAAGATCAAATAGTAAATTAATTAGCAGCAGAGCTGAGATTATATGCCTGTTCTGAGTGAATGCCTAAACTGGTATTCATCTCACAATATGAAATTCTTTCTTATCTGTTTACTACAAATCTGTTCAAGAAGCACTGTTACACATGAAATCTACTTCAGTCCAGCTGATTTTTTTTTTTGAAATTAACAATATGAATGAAGAAAAAGGAGAATGGCATTCAATGGGCAGTTGAGGAACACAAAAAGACTAACTTTGCCCACATCTGTTATTTTTATTCAATGAAAGTTTTACATACAGGCATTCTGAAAGTTATTTTTATGTCTATTATGTAAATACTCGGAAAATTTTAAAGACATGGCTAATTTGTTATAACACTTGGATCTAAAGAACTATTGGTTGAAAAATTGTGCTTTTCAGTATACTTCCAATTAATAAAGTCTCTTTGATGAATTATTTTAAAATGAATATTTCTATAAACTCCACTTTGAATACCAGTGAGTGATCTGAAACATTATACAAAGTATAAACTTCCCACCACAGTTTCTGGTATGTAGTCAATGTTCAACAATTGTTTATTTGATTTTCACTTATGTTTTAGTAGATAAAATGTCTTGTGACATAGTTAATTCACTGTTTAAAAAGTGCCCTCATTTGGGAGAAATCTGGGGGCATTGAGAAGAGTCTTTCAAAGATACACTATTTATATCTTCTAATGAATGCCTTCAACTCATTCAACGTTTTCCAGATGGAGTGAAATAATGCACCATATTGTTGTCTTAAATGTGCAAATAGTAGTAACACATTGTAACTGAAGTTTATTTGTTATCTCTCCTATCCAATAAAAATCATGGAGCTCCCACATAGGTGATTTGCCACTGAGTTTGTCTTTGTGAAACAAACAGATATTAGAATCTTAGAAAAACAGTACTTTCATCTTTGGTAAGAGTAAGTCAAAACTGTCAGCTGTTTCATATTTTTTTTCATAAAATTTCTGTTCTATTTAAGGTGTATTTCCTCATTCAAATAAAGGAGAATCAGCACCCATTGATATGTACTCATAGTAATAGTAAAAAACAAAGATAATTTGATATTTTTGTTATTTGACTTCTTTATTCCTTGGTTTGCTTTGTCATTGGTTTCTTAATTAAGAAAAAAAGGATTTTTGCTAACTAAATAGAAGAAAGCAAATATTATTTTAAAAATTCGGTCAACATTTTCACTGTACTGTGCTTTTTTAAAACAAAGGTTCATCATATTTTGTTTTAATAATGCTGAAAAGTCAAAAATTTGAAAATAAAACATTTTAATCTTTTTTTAATTTATGCCTACAGCACCTGATCTTTCCAGGTGATCTCCCATCCAAGTACTAACCAGGCCCGACGCTGCTTAGCTACCAAGATCAGACATAGGGCTTGTTCAGGGTGGCATGGCCATAGACCATGGACTATGGCTCCACTGGGATGTGAACCCAGGACCTTCTGCCTGTAAAGCAGACATGCTAACCGCTACACTATGGAACCACGTCAAAACATTTTAATCTTAAGAGTAAAGATGATATAAAAATTTTTTCATGATGAATTAATTTTTTAAAAAGCATATTTTAGACAATCAAGTATAGCATGATCTCATTTTATAAAATAAAAATGTCACTACGTAAACACATATGTATGAATACATATACATTCATGTATGTTTGATTATACATATATGACATTATAATCACAGAATAAATTACTTGAATCACTTTTACTCTTAGCTTACAAGCTACCACATTCATCTAATTTTCTTCTTACATCTCTGGTTCCTTACTCTTGTTTTCCTTTGCTAGTTTCTCAACTCCTTCCAGTCATCTAAACTTCAGTCAGCTAAAGATCTGTTCTTAAGTTATTTTCATTTCATCTACAATCACTTTCTTAGTGATTGCATCCACTTTCTATCTTTAAATACCATCTATAAGCTGATGACCCCTGACTTATATCTCCATGGTGGATCTCTTCCCTAACTGCAAATTCATATCCAATTGCTTATTTACTTCTTCACGTGAATGACAGATGATTATCTCAAAGTTAACATGTCTAAAATTAATCTTCAAATTCTTTAACCATTTCAAACTTGCCCTAGTAGTCTTTCTATCTCACTTTATCTTTCCAGTTCCTTAGGTTTAAATATTGGGTGACATCCTTGAATCTCCTCTTTTTGGATATCCCACATCTAAACCACTAACATATCCTGCTGGCTTTACCTTCAAATTATACCCCAAATCCAATCACTAGGATTTCTAGGACTGTAGTTACCAAATCCATTTCTGGAAAGAATTAATGCAAATCTTTGTTGTCTTCTTAATTCACCGTTTGCCTCCTTCAGTCTTTTTTCAACACAGCTAGCATGACCCATTAAAACTAGATTGAGATCATTTTACTTTTTCTCAAAATCCTCCAATATTTTTTGTTTTCATCTGCCTCAGAGTGAAAATAAAAGTACTTACTCAAACATGTATTCTTGGTTTTCCCTACCTGTTAATACTAACACTTTCTTTTTAAAATTTCCCTTTACTTCATACTATATGTTTGCTGTCCTCAAATGTTCTAGTCACACTCTCAATTCAGAGCCTTTGCTCTTGCTATTCTATCTCCCTGGAATGTTCTTTTGAATAATTTAACTTATCAATTCCTCTGTGCAGTTTCCCCAGCCAGCTAATCTAAAATTTCAGTATATAGTTCCCTAATACTTTCTATCCTCGTGCTAATGTTATTTTTCTCCTTACTACATATTATTATATTTTTTCACTTAACTTTTTTGCTTGTGCATTTTACCAATCAAAATATAAGCTTCGTGAAGGAATATTATCTTTTTTGTTCAATTCTGTATCCTCAAGGCCTACAGCAGTACCAGGCACATGGTGAGCATTCAATAAATACTAATGACCACTCTATCCAGGCAGGAGGTTGGAAAAAGTAAAGGAGAGAACTTTAAGTTCTTTTTCAACACCATTTTAAATAAAGATCATAGGTAAATTCTACTTTCTTTTCTTTGTTTCAAAAATAGTATGATGCAAAACTTTTTTGTGGTGAAATTGTAGGTTCTAATATTTTCTCACTGGTTCATAATTTCAAAGTTTAGGGTCTAAATTCTTATTCTCATTAGCTCATGTTCTTATATGTCCCAAAACAGAAAACATTGTTAATTGCTTCCATAGGTAAAACCAATGACTTATTATTACAGTGCAGAGCATCTTAGAAAATGTGATTTATTTATACCAGGATAAAGAAACTTAAAGCTGGCTTTCATGTCAGGTCTATCTATAAGTTGAGATTCCATTAGAGGAACAAGGCAGCAAGAAAGCTGTACAGGAAAGAGCTCCAAAAAAGAGCCAGAGGATGGGAAAGCCAGGTAACTAATATTCAGAATTTTAGGAAAATAGGATAAATATTAGATGAAGGAAACTGATGACCATGGATAATAGGGCCCTACTTTGGATGAAAATTTAGGCGAAGATTGCAATATACAATTATGGGAATCTGAATTACAACTGAGACATTTTAGAAGCTGGCAACTTACTGAAATCAGAACATAAAGCAGTGACCAAAACAGAAACCTGAATTTGAGGGACACTCATAATAATAGGCGAGAGAGAGAAGACATAGACTCTGAAACAAGGCATTGGAGGCTCTTAACAAAAGAGGATAAGCTTTGGCTAATGCAGAAGCCTAGTGGTCAGCACTGGGATTAAATGTTTCTGGTCAATGACTGAAGATCCAATGTAGGAATGCAGTAGTACTTGTGTTGTCTCGGTTCTGAGGCAGAAAATGCATTTGTCAGTCCATCCTACCCCTTGCAGGATGGCAATGCATGGGATCAAAGGAAGCTAGTACAGTAATCTTTATTTTTTTTAACAAATCTTTTTTTCCACTGTAACAAATTTATTTGTTTATTCATTCATTCACTCATTCATTGATTCATTTATTCGACAAGTAGTTATTTGATTGCTTCTTAAATGTCACTTTGAACCAGGAACTGACAATAGAGCAACAAATATGATAAATTTAGTCCTTGCTCTCACAGAATTTTGCTTTAGTTATAACTTTCCTCTCTAATGTATTATCCCGTATGAAATTAAAGTTTAAAATGTTCTTTTTAGTTTTATGTCTTATTCTATCTTGAAATACTTTTATATTTTATTCTGATATGAAATGGTATTTCACAATGGACCAAGGAACTACTCAAAGGTCAGTGGTTTCCTTCTTTTAGTTAATAAGAGTCTAGTGTTATTCTCAACCTTAAGGCTTCACATTTGGAAGGAGTGTTGGGTATTTCCTAGACCAAATTCTTTATTTTACATATCTGAAGCCCAGAGAAGATACAATGCATGTCAAAATTTATGTAAAAAATAGCCATCTGGGATTAGAATGGGAATCTCCAGATACCACAGATGACTGCGTTTTCCTCCATGATGTTGCCTAACAGGCTTCATATTAAACCACATCCGAGAGTAGATTTTGTGTTTGCCAACACATTAGTACATACTTTGCTATTTCCTTCAAATTAGACTATTCATGTTATTTCTCTGGGAAAAAAATGTTTTTAATTTATTTGTTCTGTATTTCTCTTCTATGTAACAAATCAAAAGGATGGTTGGTGGAAATGAAGCTATTGAAAGCCATTGAAAATAATGAAAATGTTATGCTATAAAATTACACCCGAGAATCAAAATTCTTAGTTAGTCTTTGTATATTAAATAAAAACATTAACACTGAGAACATATATTTTTTCAATCAAAAGACTTTGGATAGAAAAATTATTTGACCAGTTGTGTTCACAGGTGCATCTCTCATCTTTTTGTTTTCACCAATCAAAAATATTTCTATGCAAGTTTCAGATTGGAGGAAAATAAGTGCTGGGAAAGAGGAAGGGAGAGGCAATCACTTCTTTTCTTAACTGGTTATTTGTATAGTCCTCTGCTAATTGGTAGGTGTTGCTGCTGATAACCAATGGCTATTGGTCACTCTATACAGCAGATCAACAATCACTGTTCCTGTCAGGACATATGAGTGGTCTCCTGAATGTCACACTCCCCTGAGGTGACCATCAATCTCAATCACTACTTCATCTATCTATTCTTATATTCTTTTCCCTCGCATTCCATCCAGGAGAACTCAATTCAACTTGCAGTTCAAGGGCAGTCTGGAAGGTAAAAAAAGCACCAAATCTATAACGTATGCATATTACTATCTGATGTCTCTTTTGAGTTTTGTGTTTTACATAGAACCTAGGTTGGTCCTTTTTCAGAATGTTCCATGGCCAATCATTCTGAAGAGTGAGCTCTACCTCTAACTATCCGAGCAGAGTTTTTTCAAGGTTCATTTGCTCCTCATCACAATCCAGTTTCACCATGGAAGTCTGAAGTCTCCAAACCACCAGAGGTTGGTGTTCATTCCATCAAAGAGAAACATCCTCAAAGCTAGTCAATTCTTCTAATATTTATGCTGAGAATTCTGGGGACTATGAGGAGAACTTTTATGAGATCCTGTTTTTGGACTTTGATTAGACTGCTGCTGACCATGCATATAGATTAATCACATCAGGTTCTGAACATTTGGGTTTTAGTCTGAATATACCTAGAACATCAAAAGCAGCTTCTCTCTCTATTATTTCCATTTTCATTATTTTTAACTACCATCTTGTATCTTCACAGTCTTCCCACTATAATTATCTGTCTTTAAGTTTCCTCTTCTTATAAGGATACCTGTTATATGGGATTAAAGCTCACCCCATGATAATGTCAACATTTCAATGTAATTATCTTTTTAAAGACCCTATTTCTAAATATACTTACATTTTGAAGTACTAGGGGTTAGGACATCAATGTATGAAGTTTTAGGAAACACAAATCATCCCATAACATTGTAGTTAATATGTATTTATTTTGGTGAGAGGAAATGAAAAAAAATCAAAAGCTCTCTTTTGAAAATTACTTTAAAACATTTGGGAAGTGATAAGGAGTAGGCAGTTATCTTGAATGGATATTTCATATGTCATATACTATAAATAGTATTGGCATTTTTCTATTTCCTCAAATATTATCAGACAATATCACTTCCTCTTCATGGAAAACTTTATGTGTGGTTTGTGCCAGCCATCTAAGGTAATCTCTAAGCCCATGCTTTCTTACATTTTTTGGTTCATACTTAGTTTTGCTTCTGAGAACTTTGACATCTGTTTCATAGTTCCTTTATCCACTTTAACTATTGCCATTACTATGAGTGTGACTTCAACATTGATGAGGACAAAACTGCCAATATAATTGTCTCATTACTCCTAAACATTTTTGACCCTGATAACTTTTAAACCCTACTTTACTTTACCCTTTGTCTTTAACTACCTCAACTTTCTTTAATTCAGCTAACAGTCGGTGTGCACATACAATGTACCATTCTCCCAGAAAATGCTGGGAATGTACAAAGATGAGTAACATCTGTTGTCTGCCCTCAAGAAGCTTTCAGGCTTGAAGAGAAAGAAGACAAGTAAAAAAATTATATTATATAATAAATTTATTTTTAAAATTTATTTTCTCAACAAATATTAAACAATAATAGGTAACACTGTTGAAAGATATCATTACTCTACGTTCTACATACTTAGCATACTTAACTCATTTTAATCCTCACAAAAACCTTATCAGGCAGATCCTGTTTTCATTGCTGTTTTACAGTTGAAAAAACTGAGACATTAAGAGATCAAATAAGTTATCCAAGTTTGCACAGCTTGCAAGTATCAAAGCTGAGACTTGAACCTAAGCAGTCTGGCTTTAGAATCCATTTAATCACTACACCATGCTGCCTTTTCTGTAAGTACATTTACACAATGAATCTAAATTAACACCTCAAAGTGATACCTATGTTCCTGGTGTTGCCTGGCATAAAAGAAATGGTAACCATGCTACCATGTCAGCGGAGGGTCCAGAGCAGTCTCCCTCCTTACCACCAGCCTGACAATTTGGCAGTCATCCATGACCTGACAATAACATGTCAGAGAGACAAAAAGGAGTTTGGACATCAGAAGTTTAGGATTTTAGATGAAACTGTCAGAATAACATGCAATAAACTTGCCTGGACCTTTAGTGAGTCCACCAGCTTCTTAAAAGAGCTCTTATTTAGTATCATGGTGAAGCTGGGACTTGACCCAAGAGTGTGAATTGACCTGAGTGTAAGGGTAAAGAGAGCAGGAACACTAGGAAGAAAAAGGCAGAAGAGGAACAGAGCCTGTCATTCTTGATAATAAGTGCTACCTCAGATCACTTCCCTCCATTGCTTCCAAATTTGTCTTCTTTGCACCCTCTGGCTCTATAATGCTTGTATTGGGCAACAGCACTTGAAGTTAAAGGTAAATCTAGAAGCTCTTAAAAAAAGAAAAAATTGGACACAGACTAAGGGCAGTCAGAAAGTGAATGAAAATTTTTTGAAAATTTTGTTGATGAATGAAAATCTGGCACAGGAAATATTTCTGGCAGCAAACCTATTCTTCGTGGCAAGGAATCAAATGTGCATGACTAGATTCTTAATTTTATAATGGATTATTTGTATATTAACTATTAATGCTTTCAGTAAATATACTTACTGAGATATAATCACCTTTGTATCTACGCTAAGCACTATGGGAATATGAATACATCTTAGATCTGAGGTATGCATTAAGGGTGGAATAGCTAGCTATGGAGGAAAAGGCATGTGACTCATGCCTTAAAAGAGGAGGAATGTTTGGCTAAATGACAAAGTATACACTTTAAGAGAGGAAACAGCCTAGAAACTAAGGCTCTGAAAAAATAAGTCAGTACTAAAATACTTGGGAAAATCTGGTCTGATTCATTTAGAGAGAGTACAGAGGAGGTTTTGAATAGTGTTAGAATATTGTGACGTTTGTAGCATACAATGAAAGGTTAAGAACAATGGTTCTGCATCATATAACTTTGGATTTGGCTTAACTTTACAACACAGAAACAGTAAGACTCGAGCCAAGTTAGGTTACCTCTCACAGCCTGTTTTCTCTTTTTTTCCTTTTACCTCAGTGAATTAAATGAGATAATGTGATACATTTAGTACAATAGCTAGGAAAATGTTGTTTTATTGTTTTAAACATCACTATTATTATTCTAAAAGTAGCAAAATCTAGCACATAAAGGGTCTTGCAAATGTATGAGGTTGGATTTATATTGTAGAAAATGGCAAGTTCTTAAGCAGAATAAAGTGACAAATTCTGAATAAAGTGATAAGATTTCACCTGTAGCACATTGAAACTAAATTGGAAAAGAATGATAAGAATATATAACTTTGATCTCTTTCCAGGGATGTGAATCTTCATAAACATAGACTTTCTGATTGTAATTAGAAAACCTACCTCTTGGTTTTTTAGAAATACTCTATTTAAAATTTTCATTTTTAAAAATAATCTAGGCATCTAAACTGCTCCTCTTTTCCTTTTTCTGACTGTGTGGGGTTATTTTGTTAATTATACACATCTTTGAAAACACAGAGTAGGGGCTTGGACACGAGGGAGAACACAAATTAGACATTTCTACTTATCTGGAGAAGTGTAGCACTATTGACCAACTCAGGGTTTCCTTGTAGCTCTCATTGTTTCTTAATATTCCTTTTTCCCTGAATGTATTTTATGGATTATTCCCTCATGTCGGAGGAAGGGGCAGCTAAGGAAATGACCACACAATGGACAATTGTGTAATTTCAAAGCACAACTCTCTGGTACATATTAAGTATTTTGTATTCAATTAGTAGCTTAATAGATTAAATTGCATATTATTCTAATTGTGCAAAGTTGTATTGAAAATAAATGATGCATGTATCTCATTCTTTTTATAAGACTGCTAATTACTAAGTAAAGTTTTAATTATTCGGGTTAACCATGTATGTGGCATATCAGAATATACCAGTTTTATATCAATCCCAGACAGTAAATAATCAAACATAACCTCTGAATGCATCTATTTAATATAGAACCATAATCTCCACTAGTCAAAAAATAGTATCTGATTACACTCACATTTAGCTAAAAAGAAAATCTTGTTATGACCTAGGTAACTAAATTTTGCTTTAGCCAATTTAATTGTTTTTTGTGTATTTTGCTTTTTTGTCTTAAATTTTGATTTCCTACTTGAAAAATGTTAAAAGATTTCATATCCTGAAATTATTTGAGAATAATAACTTAATACACGCTTTCTAGTAATAGCTGTGAAAAAAAAGCAAGGCTCTAGTCTAACAAATGAAATCTATTTGTCTTTTCATTGCTATAATGGCATATCATTCAGGCAGGATAGCAGCTTAATTTTTTCTTAGTAGTTCAGTTATTTGTGCAAGATTTATATTCAAATCCATGCTGTTGGAGTCAGAGTCATTTTCAGTCTTATGGAAGACTCCCTTTAATATTCCTGGCAATTTTATTGGTGTCACATTTTAAGTACACATTTCAGTTCTATTGTTCAAAAAATATATTGCATTTTGATTTGCACAGATGGAATAAAAGTAACTAAGACATTTGTTGAAAAACAAAACATTTCTCTCTCTTCAAAAGATTTAAAAAAATTAGAAAATGTAAAACCTATAATGATTATTCTTACCTTTCTCCACTCAGTAGTGTGACATTGGGCATTTACACTCTCAGATGGCATCAGTATAGAATGCGAGCATCTCTTTGAAATCAGATATTTCCGTAGCCTGTCAGATTCTAGGGAGGATGAAAAAAAGAGCTGGCTGGGTGGAATGAATGTAATGGAGGATTATGGGAAATGTAGTAGGAAATAATAACTCAATAACAGTGTAAAAGTAAAGAGGAAGGGACAATAACATTGGAAATGTAGAGATCCTGATATCTAAACTGACTCGGTTGTGTTATTATACTGCTCACCCAGGAGACTCGAACATAGGAAACATAGTAGAACATTATAAAATTATTACATATAAGTCATTGTCACCATGCTTCTGGACTCAGTACCTTGGGAACTGGATTTAAACATGCTTGTGCATCAGCCTAGAATATTGAAATAGCCTGGAGTGAAACTAAACTTCCTAAAGTATTAATTCAGCTTTGTCAACCCTGCAAGAGCACTTCAGAGAGCACTAAAACCCTGGTGGTCTCTGTTTTGGAGTCACACAGTGTGTTGTTTTGGCTCACACTATATATACATATGTTTGTGAAAATTACAATAATATTCACAATACTTCGATACTCTCTTATTTTGGAACTATTCCTTCCTTTCGTTATGAAAGCAACCAGACACTCGGATCTCTCTTTCTTCTCTCTATCCTCATCTTCTTCAGGATAAAATCTCTGGAAGTTCAGCCGAGCTTCCACCTTCCTTCTGCTTTCCAAGGAACCCTAGAGCTCAACTAATGGTTCTCAACTAATTTTAGTTCATCTATTGTATGTGTAAAATAATTCTGCGTTGGTCAATTTGGAACAATTTACAATTTGCATGAGTATACCCTGTCTAAGTTTCCATAATTCGGGTGTGTGTATGTGTGTGTGTGTGCATGTGTATGTGTTTAGAGGGCACAGAAATAGACAACGATGGAACATTTTCTGACTCTCATGGTAATTTGAGATTTAAAAACATTGATGTTGACAAATCATTTCCTAACACTCAGAGTTATCATTAATTAAGATTTTTTTACTGTAGAATCAAACAATATCCTTTTTTTATATTTAATTTTTTTGTTAGTTCAAAATGATTATTTATCTGTAATAATTTATAATGTACACAAAAGAATTAATATATCTTGGTTTATTTTTGTTTTAAATGATCTATTTATAAACCTTGGAAGAGCTTGTATTTATAAAGGTAATTGACAGAAGATGAATGGCCAACATTAGATACTGTAGCAGGACTGACCAAAGTATAATGCATAGCCTGGGAAATAAATACGTTGCCATTTGAGCTGAAGCAAATGTCAGTTACTGTCAAAGTGTAGACTTATTATATTTAACTAAATATATAATTATTAAATTCATTCTTTGAAAAATAAAACTATTTTATATCTATATCTATTCTTAAATAATCAATAATTAAAGATATTTTTCAAGTCTCTGAAGACATATAAAAGTAATATATGTAATATAATTAATATAACATAAAATATGTCATATATCTATATCATATATATAATTTTATTTTTTTCTATTACCAAAAAACTTTTCAAATGAACTGTATAAATGTCCTCCTTAAAAGCAAACTAAAAGGTAAAATAATAGTTTATCAAAATATTCCAAAATTTAGTTTAATGTTTTTTATTCTTTCTTAACATATCAGGAAAGTATCAAGTTATAATTCAAATTTAAGAATTCTAGATACTTAACCTCTAAACAGTATTTATTTAAACATCAGGTATTTTAAGTTATGCACTTTTGGTTCTTTTCCCAATAATTTAACTTAATTCAATTGCCTTAATTAATAAAAATTGATGTACTTTTTGTGAGGCACAAGTATAACTAATTGAGTACTTCATCCTGAATCATAATTTGAAGCTATTAATCAAGATATGAAGAAGGCTTAGCTCTACCATTTTTGAATTGAGACCAAAACTTAATAGGGGAAGACTGAGTGGAAAGCACTGTCCATTCAATTTTGGTCTTTCTAAAAAAAGTTAATAATTGACACCAGTAATTTTCAAGTTCGGAGAAAAAGAAATTCCACTTAGATTGTCACCCACACTCTTCTGTTCCTCCAATTGAATTTCTTTGTATTGTT
Organism: Pteropus alecto; assembly: GCF_000325575.1. Taxonomy (NCBI): domain Eukaryota; kingdom Metazoa; phylum Chordata; class Mammalia; order Chiroptera; family Pteropodidae; genus Pteropus; species Pteropus alecto. The sequence goes on along the minus strand of NW_006443138.1, from coordinate 22,937,961 downwards.
ATTTACTATTATCATGGCTATATTCTTGATCTCTGTGTGGTAGAAATTCTATTGTTAGAATGTGAAACAGCCTTGATTGTGAGACATTACAGTTATTTGAATGAGCAGAGTAGTAGCTGGGATTACAAGCAGGAATCTATTCTACAAGATAGTTATGGGCTACAAGACACTGTATTGGTTTAAGGGACCAATTCAAGAAAGCTTAGATGGGCTTCTCTGTTATAGCATAGTGGCCAAGTGTTATATAAAGCTCATTTGGTGCTAGAGTATGCTATCATACAAGCAGGGTACAAAAGTGGGGAATTTAATAGAGCGATAATTATTATCCTGCTATCTAGCTATATTAACATAAACTCCAGCCAGTGGACTTGAAGTCTAGAACTAGTTCCATGAAAGTGAACGGCATGACATACATACGAAGGACGCAGATAAAAAAAAACAAAACTGAAATTCAAGGTAAAACTCTGCTTAGGAGCAGTTTACTTATTTGACACATATTTTAAAATGGTTACTAAGTACTCTGTATCTGCTAGACATGAGAATGAAACATAAGTAGGATATAGCCCCTATTCTCTAGAGCCTCAGTGTTTAGTGAATTATCTAGGCACCCACATAGATTGTTATGTACAATGAAGTAAATCACTGATGAGTGATAAAGATCCTAGAGAGTATATAAATTTTGATGAGACACCTTATTTATTCTGAAAGGTTATAGAGTAAGAAGGCAAACAGTATTCCAGATGAGGAAACAGAATGGGCAAAGACACTAAGTGGCATGTTTCATTCTTGATGGAGCATAAAATGGAAATCAATGTGTAGCCTGAGTTGAGGCTGGTAAAAGAGGCAGATTTCAAGTCAAGAGGACCTTGCTTTTTCGTTCTATGGTATATCTACCCTGTATATGATGGCAAGTCACTGATTTAAGAGGAGTTAAACCACAAGGCAAAGATTGCAGTTTGGAGGCTATTGCAGTGGTTCTTTTGAGAAATAATGAGGTCTGATCTGTGAGAATGGAGTTAGTTGGGTTAAAGATAGAGGTATAACAGGTCTGAAATTTATTTACGTAAAGGAGAAAAAAATGATTTGGCGTGCAGCACTTATGACAGGGACAATGCTGTGTGTTCGATATACTTCTTTAATTTTCCTCCCAGGCTTACAAATAGACTGTATTTTTCAGCCTTCATTGCAGTTAGGGTGGGCTATGACTGCATAGTGACGACCAGTGGCATACAGTTAGAATTATTATTTGCTATTTCCAGTCCTGACTAATAAAAGTCTTTTGTAACCTTGCTGTTATTCCTCTCACTTGTCTAAATGCATAGGATTCTGAGAAGTACTCCAAGACCTTACAGGAGGGCACAGCACTTGATAAAAGAAGTCCGCATTCCTGACTGTGCTACTGACCTGTATTGAACTTTATAGTATTTAATTTGGTATTTGTTTATTATAACAGTAATTTACCTTACAAAGTTTACATATGTAAAAAGGAAAAAAAGGAATCAAAATTAACATAGTTACATAGGAAAAGATCATTTCAGTTTTGACATGGTGAATTTGAGGTGATTATGAAGCGATTACCAAGAAAGTGAAAACTTAAGAGTAGATAAATTGAGTCAGAAGAGTGGTTGACTATGGAAAATAGTAAGTAAAGAAAGAAATTCTGGGAGCGCCAAAAGTTAGGAGTCAGAAATAAAAAAAAACAAAACAAAACAAGAAGCTGAAGCTGGAGAGAAAGTCAAGGTCAAATCAAGAGGAACTCGACTTTCTCTTTTAAAGTGTCAGAATTTTACTCCTTAAAGGATGGAAATCTCTGATTTCTAATCTCTAATTTAAGCAGGGGAGTGATATAGTAAAATTTACATTGTAGTTAGATTACTCTTGTAGCTCAAGAGATTATATGTGTACTTCTAAAAAAAAATTAAAGAAGAGTTAAGAGCCTACTTCAGTAACCTTTATGATTAACATGAAGCTATCTTGGAAATAAAGTAAGTATTTTCAAGGACAGAAAATAAATTTATTTTTTTTAAAAATATTTTCCCCTTCTTTCTCATTCCCCTATCACCCTATCCCCTATTACTTCCTCATTTATTTTTAATATTCAGGTTTTGCACTCAAACCCAGGTCAGCTCTCTGAAGGACTTCCATCTTCCATCTCTTGCATCTTTCCAGTCCACTCCTGAGACCTGCACAGACAGAGGAGGGAAAATTGAGCCATCTATCTTCTTATAAACAGTGGTGTTCTGCTAAAAGTTTAATAGCCTTCTATGAAGGGAAGGGAGACCTAATCTGCAGTGTTTGTTCATTTCTATGGTATAGATACGGCCACTGTGGCTGATTTCCAGCTATCAACGTGATGTCACGTTGGTAGCCTCACGTTGGTAGTCTCGAGGTAGCCTCCTCTGTTTGTCTCCAGCTGCAGGACTCCTGTTCAGCTAGACTTCATGTAACTCCCAATGATGGCTGGTCTCAGGTTTGGTTGTAACCGGAACTATCGGAAAATACATTTAATGGAGAATATGATCGAAGGTGCCAAATACAAGAGAGAGTTTCAATTACATGATGTTGAGTTTGTCAATGTGGCAGTCAACAGAACTTTAGCCATATCGTGGCGGAGTGAAGCATGACCAGAAGTGGGGAAACAGAGACTGCAAAAGTAAGCAAGCTTTATGAGAATGTAATGAAAAAAAAAACTGGATTGTAGCCAGAGGCACGTATGTAAAGTTAAGTAATTTTTATTGTTGATTTTTGTTAGAATGGAAAAGATGTAAACATCTTTACATGCTAAGGGGAAAACTTAGAAGACAGAGAAAGCTTGGAGATTCATCAGGTAAAAGAGATAACTGAGATAGCGAAGTTCCATGAGTAGAAGAGGAAGTGAAATCAAAGTCCAAATTGGTGGTAGATTTACCCTGAATAAGTCTTGAGGGAACCTTAACATCAGAGACTAGAGAAAAGGAAGTGAAGAGCTATAGCATTAATGTCTGTAGACGTAGATGGCAGACTGATGAGACAGTGAATATCTGATTTTTTGTATCTTCCCTAGAAGAGATGAGAAAACATGTTGAACAAGGTGCTAGAAAATGCATGTAAAGAATGGTCTTTGAGGACACCAGAATACTGTAACCAAGGATGAATGAAAATATCTGTACATGTACTAAAAGTATTTATTTTTACTCAAGAAATTTTGAAGCCAGAGACAATTATTGGTTCTAATTTCCATATTTGGTATAATAATTAATTAAGTATTAGATTTTGGTTTCTAAAATCAATTATTTTGCAATGATTTGAGGATTTAAATTCAATGATATTTTGTAATATTTTGAACACTGTCATTGCTGAGCTACCTTTTCTATTGACATGTAATATAACCACATTTACTATATAAATAAAAAATAAGTTAGCATGTACTGTGTCATCACTTACATGGGGCCTGTCCTCATCTTCATTTATTAAGCCCATCTGGGAACACAGGTAGACAAGAGTTCAATTAGTAATTATACCTCTCAGTTTTCATTTCTTACATGTGACCCAAAGGATGACTATAATACAAGAAAAATAATCCTCCAGAAATAGAAATCAAAGGGTATCAGTGCTTTGTTCTTGGAAGAACTTCATGAAATGAGATTGCCTACAAAATAAGTCTCAGGTGGTATTGATGAAAAAATCAATACCACTGTGGAAATGTCAAACACCACTTCTTCTGAGAGACTTATCCTGAAACATTCAGGTTAAGTCAAAAGCTCTTCAGTGCTCTCATCAAACCAAAAATGCCTCTGATGTAACACTCCACACATAGAATTAGTTTTTTTTGTCTGCCTCTCATAATAAACTCAGTCTCTTAAAAATATGAACTGTAGTTTGTTCTTTTATATTCCTAACACTCTGAAGACTGCTTAGTATATTGTAAGCAATCATTAACTGGTAATTAAATAAAATTCTGAAAGTAAGTGAATTATTGAATAAATAAGTGGATAAATATTTGGTTTAGTGCTGGACTACACGGGTAAAGCTACAGTTTATTTCTTCAAAACAAAACAAAACAAAAAAGAAAATAAGAAAAAATATTTTATTGTTGGTAGCAAGAATATGCAGAACATATATCTCATTTATATGTAATATTTATATCACACAATAGTTGCTGTGATAGTCTTCTTTATTTGTTTAGAAATGCTAAATAAAAATATGAGAATGCCAAGGAGTCAATGCATGCTATTGCATTCAAGAGTAATGCTGCATTACACAATACAATTGACAACAGACTTTCTGGCTTGATAGTCTGTAGCTCAGGAAGTGAAACTTCAATTAACAGTTAAAGTCACTGCATT
>NW_006443138.1:22931917-22933608 GCF_000325575.1 Pteropus alecto | reverse complement strand
TATATTGTTTGCAGGGGGGAGTTACGAAGCAAAGAAGATAGATGGACAAACTTTCTGCAGATTCTTAAGGGTTACAAAATCTTCGCTTTGTGTTTATTCTTTCAATTTTTATTTTGAATTCAGTTCAGTTTTATAAGATAAAAATATAATTGAATGTTCATTTTATAGTAAAGCCATTATGCCTAGAATGGAAATAAAATTATCCATTCTATGAAATGTATTGCTTTGTAGTACTAATAGAAAAAATACCACTTCCAGTAATTATTATTATACGCATTTGAACTCTTCTTAAAATAAGTTCACACTGAATACTTTCTTATGGGGTCAAATATTCAGAGGCTATATTCAAATTTGAAAGTTGCAAATTTTCCCAAAATGGTAGTTTTAACTCAATTTTAAAATGATTGATAATTTTAACACATTATTTAACTCACCGGTACTAATTTTGAATTGTTTTAAAATTATTTCCTCTCTTCTCAAGTGAATTCATAATGTTAGTACTGCTAAATTTAACCTGTCACAAAAGGATGATATCAGCACAAAGAACATTAGAGATATAGATATGAGATAAGGGAGCTATAATACTCTGTGATCTAAGGCAAGTCATCAAACTACTCTGAGCATATTTTTTTATCTATAAAATTATTGTATTATGAATTGTTCTATCATCTATGGAGAGTTTTTGTGATGATCGAAGGATACACTTAAAACATTACCTACATGGAAATTACTTTTCAATACTAAATGATTACATTTTACTTCGTATATAGAATAATTTGGAACTACTGATAAGTTGCTTTCATGTTACCCACACTTTATTTTCTTCCCTTATGTTTTCAAATTTTTCTTCACAATTAAACACATCAATAAATAGAAATAATATACATGCACATAAGATTTTCTGCTTTTGCTACAGTCAAATTTACTTACTCCTTTTTCTTAAGTACTAATTATATTATGAGAAAAATTGAAGAAAGGAAAGAAGCAGTTAGATATTTCTAACAGTGGTACTAATCTGCTCTGGAGCTAGACTAAAATATTCCCGATTTCATATCAGTTCTAAGAGAAGGAACTGAAATCTGTCTTTACAATAGACTCCTTGCTTTTTTCTAGTGGGAGCTGATTTATTAGGCCTAAAAATAATCACCTTATTAGTCATTTACTTGAAGAAAATATGAGTCAGCAAAATAATCCAAATACGGTGTTTCAGATTAGTAAATTCATCCTTCTACATGATGATGTTGATAGCTCACTTTACTGGCAGAAGGGTGCCTATCTGAAGAGATTACTATCATGTAAACTTTTTTTCTTTTGCTCTTATAAAATCAGTGCGATATGGATAGGTTGCAGAATAGAAGTTAGAGAATTGACTAGAAGAGCACAGATGTATTCAATATCCCTCAAATGTACGTTGACCTTCTATTGTTAGGTAGCACAGGGTTTCTATAATATAATGTCATCATGAAGACTAGGGAGAAAAATTGTCAATAATAATTGTCCTGTGAAAGAACATGTCTAGTGGCCAATTAAGCGGAGAGATTTCTGAAGTTAGGTTTAAGTTTTGCCTTGTTGTATTAGAGTTATACTTTACCATCTTCAAGCCTTAATAAATTTAAACAAGAAATCTTCTCTATATTAGCATCTTGTAGTTGTTGTATTAGATTACCACAGCTGGGTGGCTTAAAACAATA
>NW_006443138.1:22931470-22931816 GCF_000325575.1 Pteropus alecto | reverse complement strand
TCAGGCAGGAATCTGCTTCTTGCTCTTCCAGCTTCCGGTGGCTGGTAGCATTCCTTGGATTGTGGCATTCCTTAGACTCCAGTCCTTAAGACCAGCATCCTCAAATCTCTTTCTGCTTTGTTTTCACACAGCCTTCTCCATGTGTGTCAAATCTCCCTCTGCCTCTCTCTTATAAGGACACTTGTGATTGCTTTTAGGACTCACCCAGATAATCTGCATTAATTTCTTTATCACACAATTCTTAATTTAATCACATCTGCAATGCTCCTTACCTCTTTTTAATAAGGTAACAATTACAAGTTCTAGAGATTAGGACTTGATATCTTTGTGGGGGGTGCATATTCTA
>NW_006443138.1:22914072-22931458 GCF_000325575.1 Pteropus alecto | reverse complement strand
TTTTTCTCTTCACCTTTATAGTTGGTAGTCAAAGTAATACTGACCATTTAAACCAAATCTTACAGCATACTCTTCAAAAAATAATGATGAAGAAGAAAAAATGAAGCAAGACCTATATCCACAGTATAATGAAAAGAAAGAGAACACCCAATCTTCAATTTACTTGCAAGCATAGAAAGCACTATCTCATTGTATGGAAAAGCAATGCAGTTTAGGAAAAATATAACAAAAAAGAGAAGGGAATTAGCCTAAGACTGACCTAAAATAGTTACCAAAAATGAAGTCTATCTTAAGTGAAATAACACTGAAAAGGGGTCATAGGTGATTAGAGCACTTATATTGAAAAGGGACATAAATTCCACATGTCTTTACAAAAACCTTTCATGAATTTTGATAGCAGCTTTATTTATAATTTTTAAAAAATGGAATATATGGTGATGGAAGATATGGAGATTTGACTTTGGGTAGTTAACATACAATGATGATGTATTATTGAATTGTACACTTGAAACCTATAGAATTTTATTAACCAATATCATTCCAATAAATTTAATGAAAAAATAAAAATTAAAAAAATTAAAATTAAAACTGTCAGATGTCTATTAACTGATGAATGGATAATTAAATCATGGTATATCCATCCAATGTGATATTTATCAATAAAAAAGAAATGCCCTTCACTTAAATGTGGTCCTACTTCTTCTAAGTTTAAGCTCACATCTACCAACCTACCCCATGACATAGCTTCACATACAGAAAAAAGGAAGTGGGCAAACAGAAACCAAGACTATGGTAGAATTGGAATTCACTTTTATGTCTGCTGCTCGATTATGCTCTTTAAACCTTGCTTATATAGAGCTTTAAAATTAACTCACATTTTAAATTAGCTGTCTTTCAGGACATCATCTACTGTCACTCAGACTTTGGTGATGTGGCTCTGTGTGCTTCTCTGGAATCCCTGTATTGTTCACCAATAATAGTTCTTGTAGACCCTTAGATAATCTAAAGGATTCAGTTGTCAAATCAGACTCACATGAATCAGATGTCTTACTCAATATCAAGCTTTATTAATAATTTCAAGAATAAAAGTAATTATGAGGCATGGGCAAAACAAAGGACATCTAGAACATGATCTTCCATGTTTTTTCCTCACTGCATCAGGATTTGCTCTGGTGCAGATTAACATTAACAAAATCTCTAAATAATACATATAGCTATATTATTTCTCAAAGATTTCTGTTCTGCTAATGAAATATCTCTGTTTTATTCTCAGGTTCATGACATTTTTCCTAGAACTTTGTCCTAGAAACTCATCAATCCCATTTGTTTATCATATGCAATCCAAGATACATCAGTATCCTGCTGTGCATTCTATAAACAAGGACACTCCCACTGGCAAATACAAATGGTTCGTTTGCCAGAAGGTTTGATATTGGCATGTTACAATCATATTTGATTGGTTCATCATTTTTTCTTTCCCACAGAGGTTCCCCTATAAAGGGAGACAGTGGGTTACAAACTGTTCCTTACCCATCCCTGGCTGCCCCCCTAGAGCCCTGCCAGATTTGGCTTTCATTTCCTTGAAGGCTTCCTTTCCTACTGACCTTCTCCTAGTTTATTCCATATCAGCCATACTCATCTCCTTTCTTGTTCTCAAAGATACCAAATTTCTGTTTCTGGACTATTGCACTTGCTAATCTTTCTACCTCATAGGTCTTCCCAGATATTTGTACAGCTAGCTTTCTCTTTTTATTCAGGTTTGCTCACAAGTCTCCTCAATGAGGCCTTCTCTAAACATTCTATTCATATTAGAATCACCTTTCCTCTCCAATGCTCCCTAGCTCCTCCCTATTTCTCTCCATATCATTTTTCATGATCTAACATACCAATATTTTACTCACACATATTTTTTATTTTGCATCTCTCAGAATTAAAACCGTAAGGCATTATTATTACCTTTTTTTTTGGCTACTATTTTGTCCACTGTTGTATCTGCAACATTTACAGTGGTGCCTGGGACCACGTAGCACTTAATTAAATGTTTGCTGAGGGAATAAATGAAACAAATAAACATCACTGAAAAATCATGTTGTAACCACATTAGACATAACTCTAATTCTTCCCCTCATATCCTATACTCAAGATCATTTTAAATTCATTTCCACATAGTGACTGCGTTATACAATATCGTCTTCTTTGGTATGCATTTACTTGGACATTTTTTTTCCAAATGCTTCTTCCATTGGATTGAGAAAATATTTCTTTACTTCAATCATGAGAATTGTACACTTTTTTTGCTTTTTATTTACTTTTCCTCATTTATAGTTTTTTCATAAGGAAGCAAAACAATGCTTGCTTTAATTTCTGTTTCCTAAAATATACGCAGATTGCTATCCGACCTTTTCTGGAACACTTTGTAAACACTAAAGCTTGGATTAAATTTATCCATTAAGAGTCCCACCAGCTTATCTATTTCTGGATTTTGATAATATGATATAAAAACCTTATGTACCCAATAAAGATATAATATCCTGGAAAATGTTAGTTTCTTTCTCTATTTTTTTTTTCTCTCAAAGATCTATTAATCCCAGAGATTGTCATTCATTAATTTATTGAGCTAATCTTATAACCAAAACTACTACAGAGTACTCTTTCAATACAAGGCATTTTACCATATCCTGGAATTCACAGTTAGAGAAAGTATTGTCCTTTTCACTTTTTGTTGTTGTTGTTGTTGTTGCAGATATTAGATTAACAAATAAACCACTACGATTCAGTTTAAGTGATCTATTTACATCATAATTCCTATGGAATCTTAAAGAAAAGACTTATTTTGCTTGGGCAATTATCTCTATTTAGTCATTTAGTCCAAATTAGAGATAGTAAATGGTTTTACTCTTACATCTTGCTTTACTTTTTTTATCTCCATGTGGGCATAGAATGATGGATATATCTTTCATAGTTATTCAATGATACAAATAGGTTTTGTAGCCTAACATGCTTTGTGTAATGAAAGAAAGTGCTTATATTCAATTTTCTTTTCTATAAAATGTTAACAATGTGCTATTGGCAGAACTGCGAGCATTAAATAAGAGAATATAGTTGAAATATGGAGCACAATCTCTGGTCAGGTAAGGTTGCTTAAAAAAGAAAAAAGAAAAAAAAAAAGTATAGCATTGTGAATAACTGCCCAGATTCTGGAATAAGATATTTTTAGTTCAAATTTACATTCTATCATTTACTATCTATGCGACCTTCAGCAAATGGTTTAACTTCTTTGTGCTTAAATTTCTTTACATATAAAAGTAGGATAATAGCACTACCCAATTCATAGAGATGTTTGATAATTAAACATTATCAAATGTGGTAACCACATATAAATCACCATAAATAATGCTTGACCCAGAGTAACTAAGAATAACAGTACCCTTTATAATTATTTTCTTTCTTTACTATAGTTATTTTAAGGAGTATTATGAAAATAACAATCAAAGACAATGCCACCTAACAAAATAGTGCAAATAGGCTGTTACTAAGTACAAATAGTCTGTTTTGTTCTGCTTTTGAGTTATAAACACCTTTACTCTAATGTTCAATCTTCCCACCTCATCCATATGTGTTTGTATTTTTATTTCAACTCCTGTAATTTAACTCGACATTAAATTATTCTTCTGTAATCTTTTTATGCTTTTCTTAATAAATACCAATTAGCACTTCCAAATGTCTTTATAAATACAAACACTGAAATTATTTGAAAAGCTGAAAAACACTGCAAATTAAAAGCATAATACTATATTTTTATTAAGACAAGTAAATTTTATTTGAAAATTTATTTATATCATTAAACCATTATTGTTTTGTATATTGTTCTATTTCTGCTATCTTCTTAACAACAGTATAGGTATAGGCATAATATTATTTCTGACATTACCTAATCCTGTCTCCTTCCAAATATTAGCTTAATAGGAACTCAGAAGAAACCAAGGACATGCTAACAAACACTCCTTAGATAAATAGAAGGTGGCCTTTTGATGTTTAAATAATTTCACAGTTTTATTTTATTGAAGCATAAAATAAAGATGAAAATGGTTTTATGATCCAGAGCAAAGTGTTCAATCTGGCTAGAAAAAGTTCATATCAAACTTATTTGGAATTATCTCACAGGAAAATCCTTGTTTTCCAAGAGTGTATGCTAAGTACCTTTCTTTCATTGTATTTCCTGGTTTGCCAGGATTATCAATAATTCCAAAAGCAAACATAGTTTAACCCCAGAAAGTGTGTTAACTCTAACAAAATAGTTACATAGTTACATGTTACTTTTGAATTTTTTTAAAACATATTTTCTTTTTTAAATTAGCCTTATTATTATACTTTGCTATAAAATGATTTCTCTATTTGGAAAGAGGGAAAAGATTAACGCATTCAGTAAATCAATACATCTTCAAACTCTGAAAAACTTAGTGATTAAAGAGTCTTGTGTCTCTTTCCCAACATCAACAAACTAATAGATCCTGTTGACATCAATGAAAATTACAGGTAAGACAATTAAACAAGAGATATACCACAAATAATAAAAGTTCTTCCCACTTCCATATTAAGCTGTCAATTGTTAATTGCATTTTGAAAGGAGAATTAGATTAATGTCTAATTTATAGAACAAATTACTCTGGCATTCATGTTCTCAGGATAAAAAAGTAAACTAGTAATGCTTTCCTCTTGACATACATGAACATTTCTGTGAATTTTTTTCTCTTTAATTTAATCTCCATTTCGAAAAGATGCCAATATTATTTTTCTAGGCATAAGACTGTACCACTAATGATATTTGAATTTGTGTCATTCACTGACATCGCAAAGTTTTAGTACTCGATAATGTAAGCTAGAGCTGTGCTAAACCACTTAGAGATATCAATAGCTGGAGTCCAATTGATAAAAAATTACCTAAAATATTTATATTAAATATCTTTTCTCAGTATTTCTCTTCCATATATTCATCACCATAAATAAAGAAAAAATAATAAACTAGAACATAACTTTTAAGGCAATGAATTGTTAATACCAATAATAGACGTATACTTCATTTACAAATTTTAAAAGCAAGATGACTATTATCCTTATTTAAATTAACAAAACTGAAACTATCACAAAAAATTAGGACAGTCTCATAATTGCTTAGGGGAGAATTCATTCCTATACTTTGGAAAAGAAACTTGGCATTATTTTTTAAACACAGAGAGAAAGATTATATTTTGACCCCATAATCTCAAATTTGTGAGAAACTTCTAGGTGGATTAGGCAGTTATGGGAAAGGAAAAGGCCACAGTTCCTGTCAAGGATCGCTCTTCTCGCTGCTCTCTTTCTGAATTCTGATATCTATTGCCTTTTCTTACCCATTCCAGCTTTTTGGTGTTAGTGTGTTCCTAAATGCTTTTTTTTTTTTTAACTCCTTTTAAATAGTCCTTTTATTAAATTATTTTCATATTGAGTGTACCATCTGGTTCCAGCTATGGGTCTTATCCATACCAATGAGAATGGTTCAATAAATTCTAGCATAGCCATACCCATAAAGTACATTAGATCTATTGGTTTGGCTTAGAGGAATGTGTGTAATATAAAGTAAGAAACTCAACGTAATGATAAAATATGCCATTAACAAAGAGAAAAAACAGTACAGTGTGAAAAGATATGTAACACAAATAACTGAATACACATTTGTATTAAAATTATACAAGAAATCTCACAAATCAATTTAAAAAGACAAAACCTCAGTTTTAAAAATATGTAGCAAGTAATATGAACAATTCATATAAGAGAAAACATAAATAAACTAATATATAAAAAAATATATATGACAGACTCATATTTGAAAAATTCTCTATTTTACTTTTAAACAGAGAAATATAAATTAAAATGAATGCCATTTAAACACACTGGATTGACAATTTTTTGAAAATATGAAAATACTAGATGTTAGAGATGATATGAAGCAAAGGTGGCTCTCATATACAACTGGCTAGAGTATAAATATGTAGTACTGATAAATAAAGAACTATACAATATATATTCGATAAAATGAGTACATGTGTAGGCTTTGATGCAGTAATTTCACACCTACATATTCTCTCTCAAGCAGAAGCCTGCATCAGAATTACCTAGACGGAATGGTAAAACAGAGATTGCTGCTCCTATCACCAGAGTTTTTAATTCAGTAGGGCCTGAGTGGGCCCCTAGAGAACTTCCATTTCTAAAATGTTCCCAAGTGATACTGATGCTGCTGATCCACAGCCCACACCACTGTTCTAGAGAAGCTCTTATCCATGAACACAATGCAATATGTAAAAGACTGTTAATTAGAGCACAGTTTAAAACAATGAAAAATTAGAAATGAACTTAAAGTTCATTTACAGAATAAATATATAGAATGTAGTGTATTTATAGAAAAATATTATAAACATTAAAATAAATGAACTAAAACTGTCTATATAAATCTCATTAAAACTCACCAACATAATAGTGAATTAGAAAAATCTATTTCACAAGGATAAATTTAATATTTTATTTATATACATTTTTGTCACAGATAAAACTGTACAATCTGTTATTTGTAGGTAAATATTTATATGTACAATTATTTTTTTTAAAAAACATGGAGATGGCAACTCTAAATTTAAAATAGTGATAAACTCTGAGATAGGATAATATGAGATTTTGGAGGAGTATAACATGGGATTCAGCTGAATATGTAATATATTGTATCTTAAGCAGAATTGAGGATTTAAGTGGATATTCATTATATTAATCTCTTATGCATGAAATACTTCAGTAAGCAAAAACAAGTTATATATGAACATGCATTTTGTTATATTTACGCTACTGTTCTCAGCTAATATATAGGAGTGTAGCAATATAGGCATATAGGAATATAATTGACTTTTATATATTAAACTCGTAACCTGTAAACTTGCTACATTTACATATTAGTTCTGGGAGATTTTTTTTATAGATTCTTCAGGATTTTCCATATAGAAATACATGTCATCTGTGAACAGAAACGTTTTTATTTCTTAATATCAAATCTACATGTCTTTTATTCCTTTTCACTTTTTTTTTCTTTTTCTTTATTTTTCTTTCTTTATTTATTTATCCATTTATCCATTTATTTATTTATTTATTTGTTTATTTATTTATTTATTTATTTATTTTTTGTACCTTGTTGCTTTGACTAGAACTTCCAATGTGATGTTGAATAAGACTGGTGAGAGAAAGCATTCTTGCCTTGTTTTTGATCTTTGTGGGTGGGAGTAGGGAGCAGAAGGCATTCAGTTTCTCACCATTAAGTATGATGTCACCTATAGGCTTTTTTAAGATTCCCCTCTTAGGCTAAGATAGTGCCTTTCTCTTTCTAGTTTGCTAGGAGTTCTTAATCACAAATTTGTTAAATGATTTTTTCTGTATTCATTGAGACGATCATGTGCTTTTTTATTATTTAGTTGTTAATATGATAAATTACATTAATTGGTTTTCATATATCGAACTATTTTCTGTGTTAGTTTCCTTGAACTGCTGTAATAAAATATCAAAACCTGAGTTGCTTAATACTTCAGATATTTTCAAACAGTTCTAGGAGCTAGAAGTCCAAAATAAGTGTCAGAGAGCTAGTCTCCCTCTGAAGATTCTAAGGAAAATTCTTGCTTACATTTTCCTAGCTTCTGTTGGCTACCTGACAAGCCTTGGAATTCCTTGGCTTGTAGCAAGTTTCATCATTCTAATTTCTGCCTCTGTCTTTACCTGCACACCTTCCCTCCATGTATGTTTGTATGTCTGCATGGCCTTCTTATAAGGATACAAATTGTTAGTGTAGAGCTCATCCTAATCCAATATAACCTCATCTAAATTTAATTAATTACATCAGCAAAGACCTTATTTCTAAATGAGGTGACATTCTGATGTTCCATGTAGACAGGAAGTTTGAGGCATACTATTCAATGCAGTACAGTTTTTATTCCTGAAATAAAACTTACTTGATTATATATATTTTTTTATGTATTGCTGAATTCTATTTGCTAATATTTTTGTTGGGGATTTTTGCATCTGTGACCATGAGAGGTATTTGTCTAGTTTTCTTTTTTCATAATATCTATTGTTTTAGTATTAAGGTAATTATTTTCTCATTAAACCAATATTATAAAGTCTACTCTATGAAAGATGTTTTTAAGAGGATTAAGGACAAGCCATCGACTGGAAGAAAATGTTCCAAACCATATACATAATAAGAAAGTTTTATTCAGAATATGCAAAGACCTCTCAAAACTCAATAATAAGAAAACAAATCAAGAAATGGGCACAAGCTTCGGACAAACACTTCCTCAAAGGAGAAGATGGTAAACATATGAAATTACACTCAACAAATTATTCACCAAGTGAATCAAATTGAAACTATAATGAGACAATACTATACATTATTAGAATAGTTAAAATTAAAAACTGATCATACTAAGTATTGGCAATGATAGGGAACAGCTGAAACTCTTATGTACTATAAATGAGAATGTAAAATTGTATAATCCCTTTAAAAATGGGCTGACATTTCCTTAAAAAGTTATTCACCTACTGTATGACCCAGAAATTTGACATATTAGTATTTAAACAAGAGAAATGAAAGCATATATCCATTCAAAGACTTGTAAGTGAGTATTCATAGAGGCTTTATTTGTAATAGCCATAACTGGAAAAAGAACAATTTTTTTTCCAAGAGTTGAATGGATAAACAAAATTGTGTTATACTTATGCAATGGAATACTGCTCAGGAATAAAATAGGGTGAATTCTCAATATATGCTAAAATATCGATAAATATCAAAAGAATTATTTTAAGTGGAAAAAACATACATGAAGTAATACATAACATATGATTCCATTTACATAAAATCCTGAAAAAAGCAAGTCATTGCCTGGAGACAAGGGAGAATATTGGGAAGGGATAGAAAGGAGAGAGCTCAAGGAGTCTGGGGAAACTTCTGTGTATGCCGTACACAGATGTCAAAACTTATACAATTGTACAATATAATATGTGCAGTTTGCAATATGCCAATTGTGAACTAATAAGTAAATGTAGCAAGGTGACATACAAGTTCAACACATGAAAGTCTTATATGCCTATATAGCTATGTGCCTATTCTCCAGTTTAAGGCAGTTACACAGATAACTCAAAATACAAATGAATCGGTCACTTGTTTTTACTTAGGAAATATTACATTATTAAAATAAATGTAATTTTTAAAGTCACATAGTTCTACTTTCTAAGTGTAAAGATTTTTAAGATGAATACTTTACCTCATAAAATAAGCCCATCTTTATAGTGATTATCTCACATATGAATTGTTTCCTCAAACGGCTTGGCTGTGTTGGGACTGAAGTAAGTAAGTACATGAAAGGACTTGGTAAAATACAACCTGCTATAAAAAGTTAAGGGACCGTTAAAATAAAAAAAAAATTATAGTACTAAAAAACTACTCATACTAGCACTAATGAAGTGCTAAGATGTGCACAATTGAAATTCATGACATAAATGTGAGGAGGTCCTCAATAATCTACAAATGAAAAAAAATTTTCAAACTAATTGACTACTAATGGACTATTTGTTTTTCTTTTATTCTTTTATTTTATTACTCCTGAAGCTTTTCTATCCATAGTTTTCAGGGTTTTTTTTTTTTTTCTTTCCATTGCTTACTGTCTTTACTGTTTTCCACTGAACTTATTTTAATTCACAATTTTTCTTTGTCAGTGTATTACATATCTGTTTTGGATCCTTCTAATGAGAATAGAGAAAAATAGCTTTCTACCTCAAATTAAATCAACTTTTAGTTTTGTTTAATGAATAATTCTTACTAAATGTCTCCACAAAATGCAAATTATTTAGTAAAGATATTTAAATTGATGAGTTCGGACTACTGTGTTTTATGTTTTGATGCAATATACCACCATAGACAATCATCTTGCAATATGCCTTCAATAATTAAGTTTTATGATTTAATGATTCCCATCCAGATTTACAGAGAAGTTAATAGAAACATAATCCAAATACCCGATCTTAATACAATAGACACTAAAAGATTTTTGGCTTGTTTTTCATCAATAAAATATTTAAGCATTTTTGACAATTTCTAAGATGCACAAGATATCTAGAATACAATGAGTACCAAAAAAAAAAAAAAAAAGATTGTCTCTGAAAAAAGACTCTTGTTTTCAATTGCAACATTATCAAGACAATTTGCATAGAATGGATATTTGTGAAGCATGGTAAACTTTAATAGTAGAAAGGTGTGCCTATTGGACCTTATCTCATTTCATTTCAAGAAGACCACCTCACTTCCTTTGCTTATAGATATCTGAAAAGAACATTTAGAGTTTCTTTGAAACACTTCCCTGGAGATTTATTTTCTCGAGCTGGTCTCATAAAAATAAAACTTTTTTTTTTTTTTCTGTTTCAAAATAGGCAGTGTTTAGAGGAGAGATCTTTAGCCTTTCTTCACTTATCAGTCTTATTCCAATTTTGTCTTTGACAATTATCAAACACATAATAGGTTGAAATTCCATTATTAAAATATTTATCTCCAGCTCTAAAGGATGGAGATATTTCAGGACAATTTTTATAATTATGTTGGTTATTGAGTGCAGTTAATTCTACATAAGTGTGGCATTAATTAATATAATTATATAAATTATAACAAAGCATATTAAATCTCCTTGGATTAACAAACTGATTGTAATTTATTACTTCTCGAGAATTATTTTCTATCAACCAAGCAAGACAACACACCTTATAATGAACATTCAACAGTCTTTGTTCAACAAACTTCCATTGTTCATTTGTATTTTAAATGTTTTCAACACTATGGCAATGGCCTTTTCCCTTTTGCTCTGAATAAAAAGATTAATAGTAATTACTTTTAAGTGAAAGGTAATGTGTCTCACCACATTTAGCGTATAATAAGACAGTATACTTTTTAGTCACTGATTAAAAATGATTAGTACATCATCATGCAAAATGAGACTAAAGTCACCAGATATTTTGAAATGGCTATTCACTATATGAATGGTGTATCCTACCAAAGTCCCAGGAGTAGGATAATTACAGAACCAAATATAATTTGAATCTAATATTTAATTATCATGAAAATCAGTCCTGTACAAAACTTTCTGACTCAATGACACATGAAAGCATTTTCTAAAAAAGAAATTGTACCTATTATATATTTTTAGATACTTAAGTAAAGAATAACTAACAATATCCATGAGGGAAGATAAAAAATTTACACACACCCAACAAAGCTTCATATCTGCCCTTGTAAATGCTTTGATGACATATCTATCTCACGTTTCATAACATATTTTTGGTCTCTATAACCACAGAAACACACTTGGGTTTTGGTCCAAAGTATATTTTAGTAAAAGATATAGAACAAAGTTGTATTATTCTCCAGTTGACTACTTCTTTTGTTTTTATTAAATCTTTTTGTTTATATCCTCAGACATCTTAGTGATGTCAACCAAAATTAAAAATGGCAACAACCTGCTACTCAAAGTTCTGTGCAAAGCTGACATCACTACCTCTCTTTAGCAATAGCAGAAATACCACATCATCTGCCTGGATTGACCAATGAATCAGCTTTCCATTTTACAAACAGTACTTTTAGAAAAAGAAAATTATCAAACAAAGAAATACCTAGAGTCACTAGAATCCTGGATTGTTAAGTCTGTCATGTCAACTAAACTTCAGATATTTACCCTTTTTTTGTTCTTATACTTTTTAATACACCAGGAGGTGGCAGCTCCTTCATCCCCATCTAAAACTATACTGTGATGTAAAGAATGAACACTGTTGACAGACTATAAGAGATTAGCCATGTCCACCAAAGGCTGAGGACCTTTGTCACTAATATATTCCTGTTATTACAAGTGTCTTTGTTGGAAGTAATACATCACCTCTTGTCAAGACAAATACAAGCATTCCTGATGAGAGTGTGGCTTTCCACACAGCATTTAGAAATCCAGGTATCTTCCATATTGTGGTTCCATTACCCAGAGTGTACGTTAAAAGAAAAACTGTTCAGTCTATCCTACAGAGCTTCTCATTACAGGTCTGGAGTGAAGCACAAGAATTTGCATTTCTAACAATGTTCCAGGTGATGCTGCCGCTCTTTGAGAATCACTGCAGTAGAGAATAAACATAGTGATTAAACTAAAAAGAATTTTATAGGCTAGGCCTGGAAGTAGCATATAACATTTCTACTCGTTAAATATTAGTCAGGAAAAAGGTCTGATCTACCTGCAAGGGAGGCTAGGAAATGTGCTTTAATTTTATGTCCAGTAAGAAGAGGAAATGGATTTTTGTAAGTAGCTAGCTATCTCTGCCACAGATGACAGTGCACATTGTTATTTTTGCCTTCCAGATGTTCTTGAGTGGAATAATTGATCTGTTTATCTCTATCTTTCTATCTATCATCTCTCTATTTATCTGTCTATCTGTCTGTCTATCTATCTATCTATCTATCTATCTATCTATCTATCTATCTATCATCTATCATCTATCTACCTACCTATCTATAATCTCTCTATATATATGGATTTAATTCCTTTTTATCCAGCCTATGACTAAAAAGAGAGCATTAAAAAAAAAAGGAGTATAACTTAAGAGGAATTTTTTTCTTCAATTATTATTGACATTCAATATTATTTTATATTAGTTTCAGGTATACAACATAGTGGTTACACATTTATATAATTTAAAAGTTATTTCCCCAATTAGTCTCATACCCACCTGGCACCATACATAGTTATTACAATGTTGTAGATTATATTCCCTATGCTGTACTTTATATCCAGTGACCATTTTGTAATTGCGAATTTGTACTTCTGAATCCCTTCACCTTTTTCACCCAGCCTCCAACTACCCTTCCCATCTAGCGACCATTTAAATGTTCTCTGTATCCAGGAGTCTTCTGTTTTTGTTTGTTCATTTATTTTGTTCTTTAAATTCCACATATAAGTGAGATTATATAGCATTTGTATTTCTTTCTCTGACTTATTTCACTTAGCATAATATCCTCTAGGTCCATCCATGTTGTCTCAAATGGTAAGATTTCATTCTTTTGTATGGCTAAGTAATATTCCATTGTAAATATGTACCACCTCTTCTTTATCTAATCATCTATTGATGGGCATTTAAGTTGCTTTCTTATTTCATCTATTGTAAATAATGCTGCAACATAGGGGAGCATATATCTTTTTAGTGTTTTGGATTTCTTCAGATACATACCCAGAAGTGGAATTTCTGGGTCATAAGGTAGTTCTATTTTTAATTTTTTGAGGAAACTCCATACTGTTTTTCATAGTGGCTGTACCAATTTGAATCCCACCAACAGTGTATGAGGTTCCTTTTCTTCACCTCCTTGTCAACATTAAAGAGAAAATATTAAAACAAATGAAAACAGATTATCATCATTATCTTTAAAATGTATCCTCAATTCCTGATAAAAGCCATTCAAATTCCAGAAATTTGAAGGTGTCAAACTAGAGATACTTGATAAAATACAGAACGATGTATTTTCAAAGTTATCAATACAGCATTGTTTATAGATGCAAAAACCCAAAAACAAACCAAAATATGGGGACTAGTTGAATAAACTACAGTACATAAAAAAATATAGGTCAAAAATTTCTTCTGAAATTCTCTATTGGGATAAGCCTTATAACTCCTAGAATCTTTGAATTAAAAATACTCTATAGAAGTCAAGAAGGGGTCAGTGAGGAACAACTGGCTGGTCATACAATAGCATAGTAATGAAACATGTACCTTAGCTAATTGTGCTCTCCTGAGTAGGTTCATAAATGGTGTTTAATTACTTTCCATGGTGGACTTCAGTTGGGGAAGCTAATTTACAGTATTAAAAACCTGAAGTGTGTAACCAGAATGCCAACTGAGTATTTCACAGAAATGTAATTTTTATGGAGACCAGATGTTTGGATCAGCTCAACTATTATATCCTTCTGTTGAGGGCCACAGAATATTAGGATTTTTCTGAATTAAAATTTATAAAGGCATTTGTTTATACCATTATTTATGTTTGGCTATTTGTGTGATGGACTATCTTCGAGCATTACAATTTTTCTGTCCAGCTCTTGTATCTCTACTAATTATGATTTATAATTCAAAGACATATTTACACTGAAAATGTCTCTGGCAGTTCTTTCTCTGTTGTGATTTTTACCCTTTATTATTACCAAGGAATAATCACCATCTTCTTTCTTTTTTCCCTTGACTATATTTTGTGTAGTATAACTATTGTAGTCACTGTCTAATTCTATTTTGTTTACATTTGCCTTAGGTAATGTTCCACATTTCTTTTTACATTAACTTATGTGTTCTTCCTAACTAGCCTTTTGTTTAGATTTGTTTTGTAATTGAAACAAAGAAGCTTAGTTTAATTGAAAAAGCTTATTATGTTGGAATTTTTATTATAATTAGGATAAAGTATTTAGGCTTATGTCCATCATCTTGTTATGTAATAGATAGGCAGTCTAAGGGTATGAACTATCTATACTTGAATCTTATCTACCACACTTAGTAGTGTGTGATCTTGGGCCAGTACATGAAACTCTGTCCACCTCATTTATAAAATGAGAATAGTAACAACATCAACATCATACAGATATTGTGAGATTTAAATAAATTAGTATATGTAAAGCATCTATAAGAAAATAAGTATATCATTTAATGATTATGATTTTTGTTTTTGTATTTAATTCTTATTTAAAATGTTTACATCTTTTTCTATATGGTTAGTTTTATCTAAATTTATGTTACTTGGTATTTAATATGAATGTCTTATTTTTTTTATTTAACCAGTGGATGCTGTTAAGATTTTCAATATTATATTTACTTTCTAAAATCTTGTTCTCAAAATTGTGAAGATGAGTTTCTTAATGAGTTTGCCTGAGATAAGGAATTTAAAACACTCGATCTGTCCCCATTACCATCCTTACCATAATTAATGCTTTGTTAATAAATCTGGAATCTTAGAATTATAGAATTATTATCACATGATTGATTGTTTCGTGTTAATGTTTGCTTTTATAAAGAATGTGTTTCATTCAGTTGTATAACTATATATATCTAAACATTTACATTAATTAATCTTAGTGTTCAATGTCACTAATAAATTCAAGAGGATAATTGTACCTTCATTTTTATTACACTTTTAATTTTGATACGATTTTAGGTTTACTACAGTTCTAAGAAATTATACAAAGAAATCGTATATACCCTTAACCCACTCTCCTTCAAGTGGTAATATCTGGAAAACTTACAGTACAATATCACAAGTAGGATATTGATACTGATATAGTTCAGACATAGAACATTCTCATCATCACGGGGTTCTTTATAGTGATCTATTATAGCCACACCCACTTCCCTTCTACCTCCTGTTAATCGCTGGGAACCACTAATCTATTCTCCATTTTTATATCTGTAATGTCAATAATGTTATATAAGTATAATCAAATAGTATGCAATCTTTTGGGATTGGCTTTTTCCACTCAGCATAATTCTTTAGAGATTAATTTCAGTTGTCACATAGTATGGGTGTTTTTACTTATTGAAGGACATCTGAATTGTGTTGTTTGTGTCTATTATAAATAAAGCTGGTATGAACATTTGTGTACAAGTATTTGTATGAACATAAATTTTCAGTTTCTGGGATAAATGCCCAGGAGTGCAATTGCTAGGTCATACGGTTGTTGCGTGTTTAGATTTTAAGAAGACTGCCAAACTGTTTTTCAGAGTAGCTCTATCATTTACATTACCACTAGCAATGGTATGAATGATTGGCTTTCCACACATCCTAGCCAACATTTGATGTTGTTACAGTTTTCTTCTCCTTTTATTTGTCATAATAACTGTGTAGTGGTATCTCTTTGCAGTTTTAATGTGAGTTTCTCTAATAGCTAATTATGTTGAATATAGTTTTATATGCTTATCTATGTATCCTCTTATTTGTACAGCCATGAACAACACAAAATTCTGTTCAACAACCAACTACATATATGTAGAGGTGGCCCCATAAGATTATAATGCAGTTGAAAATTTCCTGTCACCTAGTGATGTAGCCATCCTAACGGTTAGTGCAATGCATTACTCCTGTGTTTGTGGTGGTGCCGAGGTAAACAAACCTATAGCACTGCCAGTTCTATAAAATTACCATCTAGGTTTGTGTAAGTGTATCACATGATGTTTGCACAATGACAAAACCATCTAACACATTTCTCAGAACATATCCCATCGTTAACTGAGACATGATGATGTATTAAATCTGTATGTTTTCTTTGACAAAATATCTTCTGTGTCTTTTGTCCGTCTTCTAATTGAATTTTTAAAAATGTTGACTGTTACATTTTGAGAGGTTTTATATATTCTAGATACTAGTAGTTGTTGGATATGTGGTTTGCAAATATTTTTTCTTGCTTTGCAACTTGTCTTTTTCTTCATGTTACTAACAGAATCTTTCACAGAATGAAATTTTTAATTTTGATCAAGTCTAAATTATCCATTTTTCTTGTTATGGATTATGCTTTGGTGTCAAGTCTAAGAGCTTAAATCACCTTTCCAGTTTTAGATTCCAAAAAAAGTTTTTCCTGGTTATTATTTTTTCTGTAAATTTTTTATAGTTTTAAATTTTATATTCAAGTATATGATTTATTTTGAGGTAAATTTTTAATAAAGAGTGAGACCTAAGTTTCAATGCATTTTTTGCCTATTGATGTCCAACTGATCCACATTTGTTGAAAGTCTGTGCTTTAGTTTCTTTGCCTTAATAAACTGGACATATTTGTATGGGTTCATTTCTGGTTCTATATTCTGTTCTATTGATTTATGTGTCTATTCCCATGCTAATTTCCATATGGTCTTTATTACTATAATTATATAATAAATCTTAAAATCAAGTAGACTGATTCCTTGAAATTTATTCTTCTTTTTAAAAATTGTTTTTAGCTACTCTTGTTTTTTACCTTTCCATATGAAATTTACAATAATCTTTTCTATCTGCCAAAAAATACTTCCTAAGATTTTGATTGGAATTGTGTTAAACCTATGTATTAATTTGGAGAGAACTGACATTTTTACTATGTTAAGTCTTCCATGATCACAGTATGGCTGCATTTATTTGGTTTTATTTGATTTATTAGTTATGAAGTATTTAGCATCAAAGAACTGTATATGTTTTGTTAGACTTACACTTAAGTCTTCCTTCCTTCCTTCCTTCCTTCCTTCCTTCCTTCCTTCCTTCCTTCCTTCCTTCCTTCCTTCCTTCCTTCCTTCCTTCCTT
>NW_006443138.1:22906617-22913939 GCF_000325575.1 Pteropus alecto | reverse complement strand
CTGAGGTTCCTTCCTTCCTTCCTTCCTTCCTTCCTTCCTTCCTTCTTTCCTTCCTTCCTTCCTTCTTTCCTTCCTTCCTTCCTTCTTTCCTTCCTTCCTTCCTTCCTTTTAGGGGTTATAAATGGCATGGTATTTTAAATTTGGGTTCCATGTGTGCATGGCTAGTCTATAGAATTACAATTGATTTTTGTATGTTAACATTTTAACCTGTGACCTGTTGAATTCATTTATTAATTCTAAATAAATTTGTGTAGTGTCCTTGGGATTTTCTATTGGACTATTATTATGTTGCCTATAAATGGGAAGAATTTTATTTATTTTTCCTGATCTTTATGGCTTTAATTTCTTTTTCTTGCCTGATTGCACTGGCTATGATATATGTTAAATAAGAGTGATGACAGTGTACCTGGTCTAAAAAGGGAAGCATTCAGTCTTTCTCCACTAAATATAACATTACCTGTATGTTTTTTGCAGATGCCTTTTTATTTCTATTTTTTTCTGAATGTTTTTATCACAAGTAGGTGTTAAGTTTTGTCAAATGTTTTTTTCTGCATCAATTAATGTGATTATGTAATTTTTAGTTTTTAATCTGTTAATATAGATTATACTGATTAATTTTCAAATATTGAGACAGCTTTGTTTGTATCACTAGAATAAGTGCCACTTGGTCATTATATATGTTTCTTTTGACTGATTAGCTCTTTGACTAAATCCTGCAGCCATAGACCAAATGTTCCTTTCATTAAATTTACTTCTAAATACTTTTTTTTTTTTCAGTAAACCAAAAAACTATCGAGGTTTTTAAAAAATTTATCAATTACATAATTAGTGTTTTCTATTTTTTTGAGGTTTGTTTCTAATTTTATTGCATTATGGTTGATGAATATTACTTTTGTGAGAAGCTTATTTATTTGTGAGAATTATTTATACATTCTTGATACTTATCCTTTGTCAGTTTCTTTTGACAGAAACTTCTTAAATTAAATAATGATAAATATCAGTCTTTTCCTGTATGTTTAGATAACAAATGACAAGCTACAAAGTAGGAGAATATATTAGCAAATCTTATAACTTATGACGACATCAGCATACTCAAAATAATTGCTTGTTGCAGGGCTTCATTAGCAAGTGCAAGGTTGCAAATGATAATGTTTGACGTAAGATCTTCCAGAAGCATAAATCTTGCCCTCCAAGCCAGGGAAGATAAGAGTAGCTCTATACTTCATCTAACATAGATGTCTATAGAGACCATCTTCCATTGACCAAGAATACTTGATGATGTGCTTTTATACACACTGTATACTGCAAGATAAGAAACACTATAAAGCCAGGAAATAACCAGGCTAGTATAGTCCAGTTTGGATACAGTCCTATATTCTCCATGTATCTCCAGAATCACTGCTAATAAGACCTATGACCAAATAATGTATTTACTGTAAACATGTTCACCATGAGTAATGTGCACTTATAGAGGGAAGCATGACCAGAGAAGGGTTTTTATTATATTAATGTTATAATTTTTACAGAAAAATATATTAATTTATTATTGTTGTAATGTAAAATATATGATATAAAGGTAAAATAATATTTCTAACATTTAGTAACCCTATTTTGATTTAATATTTTATTTAATATCATTTTACCACATTCAAAAAGTATATTTATAAATGTCTATATATGTTTATAAGGCTGATCAATTTAATGAAGTAATTAAGAGTTGAATTCTGAAAATGGACCATCTCCATTTGAACCAAAGTTTCTCTATGGAATAATGGTTTGACTTTAGGCAAAAAATAATGTGTAAAATGGCCATCTTAATAGTACTTACATCATTTGATAATTATATATTAAGTAAGATTTTTTACATTAAGCCCTTTGTACACACACCAGCATAAAGGAAACACTCAATAAAGGTAGGGATTATTAGATAATAGATATAGAAAAGGTAACAGGAAAAAGTTAAAACATTCTTAATGTTTTAATTATACATGTCCAACAATGGCAAATTTATTTATATGTCTCATCCTGTTTGATTCGCTGGGAAACTTTTCATTCATGTCAGAATTATGTTTTTGTTTTAATATGTTAACAGTTGTAAAGATTATAAATGGCTAAGACTTTACTTCACTTGATAGCTTAGAAAAAACTTTATTTGATAGCTTAGATTGTATCTTAGCAACCAGGGCTGATATCTCTGAGAAGAAGCATTTTATCTGTTCTGTTCTCAAATCTCCTTACTCATTACTGAAACAATATAGATATAATTATGCCTTTGCCTGAGATTTAAAATGATATAAGAAAGTAGGATGACTGCAAATTGTCCTTAGAGTAATTTGCTCTTAGTGAGGACATTGTCTATACATTTGAGCAGAGACATGATAATCTGATTTTTTCCTCCATAACCTGGTATTTTAAAGGCTGAAAAACTATAGAAATTATTTCTATATTTAATTCTTTAAGTACTAAAAAAGGAAAAATGACTAAAATTTTCTTGGATGAGGCTTAATTAGATATATAAAGCAAAACTTTCTGCTCAGAATGCTTGATCCTTTAAGAAAAATAGGGGTAGGGAAATCAGAATATAAGAGTGCACTTTTCTGGGAGTACAAAAATCACGTTAAATAAATCAATGTAATTGAATTGAAGTGTTTCTATTTCATTCAGTGTGAAAACTCATTATGAGCAAGAAAAGCTAATATTCCAAAAAACAATAATAGCTAAGTTTTGCAATAAAGAAAGTCATGTTCGATCATTTCATTCTCTACAGTTTTTTTAATAGTTGATAAGGAAATGAAAACAAGGATGCTTTTTGTTCTTTTTATTCGAAAATTCCAAGCAGGCACTCATCAAATAAACCTATATTTATTTTACTTCCAGTACCTATTAAAATATGTAAGGAGCCTGAGATTACAATGGCAGCTAAAGGAAGCAGCTACTACAGTAGGCTTTTGAATAAGTGCCAGCCAAGCACTCTGCCTTTTCTAAGTGCAGCTACTCTTTGAATTAAATTATTTCCTTAGCAATTTAGCAGTATGAGCATTTAGGGAAAAAATTTTTTTCTAAAATAACTGTTATTATGTACATCTATAGAAATTGTGAGTCAAGATAAGAAGACAAAGTTTTACTGAGGTTTGAATTTTGAAGAATTGATTAAGTTTCAGAAGAATCGTGGAGGAAATGATTAAACTCGGGTAGAGAAAGACTTTTTCTTTTGGCTGATTTTCCCACTGGTAATGCCAAACAATCTTGAGCCTGTGGAATTACGAAATTTCTAGAAGCATTTTTGACAACAATATCCTCAAACTTGGAAAAAAATGCCAGTGGGATTCTCATTGTTTTCTTACTCTAGCTTCAGCCCACAGTGGAAAATGCAATGGATTTTTCTACTTGTTTCCTTTCTTCTTTAAATATGTATTAAGAGTACATTTCAGTTCCCCGATTCTTGGTAAAATATTGTCATAGGAAATATTATCCCTTAGATGTTATACTAGATGTCTCAGTCTAGATATTCTTTATAGCTCTTTCTCATCTCTACAACTTTAAAATTTTATATTTAATATAATACCAAATATTTTATGAAGTTCATGGAGTTGTGACAAAGGCTATTATTAATAGGATGCAGATTTTTTTTAAAAACATCACTAAATTTAAGGAAATTGAGCAGAGGAGACCCCTGACCTAATCAGATACTCTTGTCTGAATCATTTGTCACCTTGGTTTTCAAAATGAATTTAATTGGAAATGTCTGTAGAACACTAAACATATATTTCTAGATTTTCCTATTCCTTTCAATGGAACTACTTATTCTGTCCTATGTCAAGTTTCTCCATAATTCAAATAATCTGTTGCAGATTATTTGAATTAGTCTACCTCCTGCATTCAGCTGCCCATATTAGTCCTTTCCTTTATATTAGCAGTTTTCAAACTCTAGTGTGCTCAAAAACCCCTGGAGAAATTATTTAAACATTGTTTGCTACACCCTATCCCCAGTTTCTGACCCAGTAGATCTGAGGTAGAGCCAGAGAATTTGCACTTTCAGTAAATTTCCAGGTGATGATAATGATGATGATGGTAGTTCAGGGGCCATACTCTGAGATCCACTGTTTTTACAAACATGACCACTATTATACTTTTGCCCTTGTCAGCTTGAAATATTTACCTACTTTTTTTTCCCTGCTTCCCACCATCACTTCCATCCAAATTATTTGTTCTGCTAATTTTAGCTGTATGGAATTTTTTTCCATGAAAGTTTAGCAAGTGGAAAGGCCCTGAGGTAGAAGCATGCTTAAGGTTCTTGGAACGGCAAAAAAACTGGTACGGGTGGCCACTGTATAGAAAATGAAGAGAAAATAAATGTAAATATAAATAACTAAAATAACTCTTATTCCTGGCATTTAAAGATAACCACAGTCTTATCCCCCTACATTAACACTGTTAATTTAACACAATGCTCATGTTCAAAGACTCCATGAGCACTCCCATCTTCAAGATTTTATTTTTGCCTTTCTCCTTACCTATTGTGTAAACTTTTCTTTACTTGGACACACAATCTGTTCATTGTCAAGTGAAATACTATTGCTGAGGAAACCTATATTATTTTCCCAATTCACAGTAATTTTTTTTTTCTGAATCTCTTATAGCATCATTTCTTTCACACACACACACACACACACACACACACACACACACACACACATTTTTATCTGAGAATAATGTTTTTCTATTTCCAGATCTAAAATTATAACCCAAGAAATGGGGAACTAAATAGCTTTCTTCTGTATTGTATAACAACCAGGGTACTTTGTAATAAGTCAATTTTTAAATGGATTTAATCATATTTGTTTGTAGGATTAAAAACTCAGTAAAGTGAGTGGTTTAGTCTTTCATTTGACAAATATGTCATGAATACTCACTAAATATTGCACTGAGGAAAGAGAAAAAGAAGGCCTAATTCCCAGTGACAAAAGGATTAAAATCTAGTACAGAAAATCAACTAGTTAATGTGTAAGTGCAATGTAGCATGATGGGTGCCTAGAGATGCACTCAGGGGTGTGTATGTGTTACTCTTGGTCCTCTGAGAAACAGATGCTAAGAAAAGATGAAACATTCAAAGATTTTCTTAGGGGAAATGTTTGTGAGAGAACATAGTGAGGAAGTGGAGAAGTTTGAGAAGCAGTCAGATCATGATGTAAGTCTGACTTGAGTGATAAAGAGAGGGAGGGAATAGTGGGTAAAAGTGTCCTGGACCACTGAGTAGTCTAAGAAAGGTCCAGCAAAGCAGAGAAGTCATTGGGGCAAAGCCAGAATGTAAAGAGTTCTATGTCTCCCATCATGGGTCTGCCTTAGTCTCATCACACTCAGTGTTGACTAGACATGGCCTGTGAGAAATGTGGCCATGGCACCAATGCGCCCATGGATTTCAGAGAAAAACAGCTAAGTCATTGGTCAAGGATGCTTCCTGTAGTAGAAGGTATGCCAGACACAGCCTCAGGGTATATCCTGTGGGAGCACACTGAATCCAGGAAGAACTAAATCAAGGGAGGACTTTCCAGAATAACCTCCATTTGAGCTGCGTCATGAATCTGTATAAAGAGTTAGTTCTATGAAGAAGGGAAGGAAGAAATAAACTGAGAAGGTGCTGACGCATGAGGAACACAGTAGTTTTAGGAAACCACAGAGAGTAGATGGCTTGAGCATAAAGGGCATGTGGTGAATAAAGGAAGTGAGAATGGAAATATAGCAAACAGAGGGTAGATGAAAGAGCCCCCAAAAGGCATATAGGTTTCATCTTAAAGGAGAAGAGTTGTCAGAGAAGGGGTTTTAACCAGGGTAACTGCATGATGGCATGTTCTAACATTATTAAAGAACAAAAGGTAATCCTGCTCCCATTTCAGCACCACATTTTGAATTTATATTAAACAATAGGTTTTAAAGTAGATAAGTTGTTTTTTAATAATATTTTTATTTTAATGGGTTTTAATTATTTTGAAAATTAATATTCAATCTCTAAGAGAATCTAGACTTTAAAATTTAAGGCTCCTAAAAGAAGGTATTTAGAATTAGGGAGTCAAGATTCTTTTGTATTTGAGGCTTCTTTGTTAAAAACAATTTTATAAAAATCTCTGAAGAGTTTTGGTTGATATAGAGAAGCTGATGTGTGTGGGCAAGGCTTAATCTAGGAATGACACTGAGTTGGAGGATTTATAAACCTTTTGGTCATCTTTTGCCACCTCTGTAAAGGATTTCCAACACCTTCGGTCTTTCTATTACAGAGTGCGATATTTACCATCAATAAACACAATAAGATGTTTGCTCCCATCATAGGAGTTCCCTAAAAAGAGTTTCTCATAATTCTGGCAATTACCGTTAGATGGCAATATAAATGGTTCTGGGAATGCTTCTACTCGAGGATTACATACATTCTGAGTGTTGTCAATTGAGACATGAGAGATTATTTATACTATTCCAAATCTTAATTTGTTCCTTCTAATAAAATGTTTTACTAAAACAAAGATGTTTCCATGATCCCTATCATTAGCAATACGTTAATGATCTTAGTAATTAGCCTGGCCAATTAATGAGAAAGACACAGTGATATTTTGAATAAACCAAAAGCCAAATTCTTTCTACTCATGTCATACATACATATAAATATCCATAAAATCAGGCCACACAAATAATAGTTTTGCACTGCATTTGAATGGTTGTAGGTCAGTGATTCTGAATTGAGGGAGAAGAGAGATTTTACACTTACCCCCAGG
Organism: Pteropus alecto; assembly: GCF_000325575.1. Classification (NCBI taxonomy): domain Eukaryota; kingdom Metazoa; phylum Chordata; class Mammalia; order Chiroptera; family Pteropodidae; genus Pteropus; species Pteropus alecto. Next base: position 22,907,178 of record NW_006443138.1, on the reverse strand, counting down.
GATATTTGGCAATGTCTGGTGACATTTTAAGCTGTCACATTACAGGAGTTTGCTACTCACATCTAGTTAGTAAAAGCAGGGATGCTGCTAAATCTCCTACAATGCACAGTACAGCCTCATATCTCCTAAGAAAGTATTATCTAACCCCAAATGTCAATAGTTTTTAGACTGAGAAATCCTGTTGGAGGGTGTCCAATCAATATGAACTTTACTATAGGTCATCAAGCCGTGATCTGAGAAACAAACAAACCAGCCCAGGTTGGTACATAGAAGACTGAGACAAGCACGATCTCCTAGATGAGACAAGATCCTGTCTTCACTCCATGCAATATACAGATATTTTTCATCTGACATATATCTCTATGGCTAGTAAAATATTCAACTAGGTGTTTTGAGCTTTAGCAACAAAGATGATAGGGACAGTATGGGAGAAATTCACTTGGATTTTTGGAGAGAAAATGACTGTAAAGGAAATTCCATCATCCCAAATGGCTAATAAACTAGGCCTGTCTCACTATGTGTCAAGCAATTAGTGGAACCTATTTTATTAATTACTATAAT
>NW_006443138.1:22899026-22906572 GCF_000325575.1 Pteropus alecto | reverse complement strand
TATATCTATTAAACCCTCATTTTAATTATATATACACACATACACATACACACACATACATACTTGAATTGGACTTCATTTTCTTATCAGTAAAATGGGATATGTATATCTGTATACATATTCCCCTGATGAGGAAACTGAGGAAGATTGGTTCTCTGCTTACTCAAGTTTTTTATAGCTTATAAGCAAGATGGCTTAAAGACTTGTCTTTCTTCTAGCATTATTTGGGGTAGTTTTCCCCCTTGTGACTGTTGTTACAATTTTGTTTGTTTTGTTTTTTTTAACTTTGAAGCCATTTTCTACCCACACATCTTTGTTTTAATGAGCTCATGCCTTCCTCCAATAAGAACACCAATTATATTTAGTAACCAAATTTAATTACCTTTACCTTAGTTTTCATCTCTGTGGTTTCTGATTCATTTACTAGTGAGACTATCCCTAGAAACAAGATCGCTAGCTGGTTTTATGGTCTTACCACCTGACCCATTAGCCTTTATTGTTTCTTTCTTGCCTATTATGACTACTTTTATCATCTTTTACAAATTTGGCTGAGTTTGTGCTTGATAGTCTTCACCACTCTATAATCATGTTATCAACATCTTAACTTCATTTCTTCTTTTAATGGACATAAAACAAAGCAATTTTAATACAGCAAATATGTGAATATACAAGTTTTTGCTGAATAAAAGTGATCAATATACAAGTCATTTATGAGTAAAAAGTAAATGGTATTTTGGTAACAAAGAGAACCAAGGCCTAAAAACTAGAAGAGACTTAGCTTTCATGGGTAGGCAAAAGTGTATTTATTGAAGGAGTCTGTGATGATTAATTTTATTGTCAACTTGACTAGGCCATAAAACTCAGATATTTGGCCAAACACCAATATAGATATCTCTGTGAAGACTGTTTTTTAGATAAGAGTAACATTTAAAACAGTAGACTTTGAATAAGGCAGATTATCCTCCATAATGTAGGTGGGCCTCATTCAATTAGTTGAAGGTCTTAAGAGAAAAGGAATTGAATTCTGCCTCCAGAGTGCCTTCTCAAGATAAACATCAACTCTTTCTTGGATTTTCAGTTGCTGGCCCACCTCGTAGATTTTCAGAATTTGCCAGCCTCCACAAAAGTGTGAGCCAATTCTTTAAATCTCTCTCTTTCCCCTTCTTTTAACAAAATGTGTAGTAAACATTTATTAAGCTCACTTAACTGAGAATGTCAATAACTTTATCTCTAATGACTTCTCACATGCTGTGCATAGCAGCTTAGCATTATATGGATTTATCAACTCTCTCACTTCAGGACTGATAATCATTTTTAGTGATTTTTTAAAAAATCTATTTTCAAATGTTTTCAATTACAGTTGACATGTAATATTATATTAGTTTTAGGTATACAACATAATTAGACATTTATATAACTTATGAAGTGAAATGATTTCTTAAAGAAATAAAGAAAGTGGCAGGTTAACCGCTTTTATTTAAAAATATATTATAATTTATCCAGAACTTGCCAAAACAAATCAAACAAGTATTGTTTGCATAGTAAACATGTTTTATTTTTTTCTTCTGTATTTTATTCTTATTAACTAATAAATAGTCTTTGGTCACAAATGACATAGTCACAAAATGAAAATTAATAGGTGTCAAACATTAGGTTTAGAATTAATCAGTTCTTAATTGTTTTAACCCTCTGTTTTTGTCCTTATCTGATTATGTTATTATTTGTTCTTGAAAATTCTGTCTTGCCTGCTGGATTGCAAGTTGCTTGACTGGAGAAACTGGGTATTAAGTCTTACTGTAGTTCCCAGAACCTAGCATACTTCCCATACAAAGCTTATTTAAGATAATAAATACTCTAGTTTTTGAGATGAGGAAAATAATATATTTCCAGTATGGAAAGCAGGTAGTTTCACTCTACTTTTCTATTTATTTTTTAAAATTTATTTTTACTTACAGTTGACATATAATATTTTATTAGTTTCAGATGTACAACAAAATGATTCACCTATTTATATACTTTATAAAGTGATCACCACAATGTCTAGTAACCATCTGTCACCATATATAGTTATTACAATATTACTGACTATATTCTCTGTGTTGTACATTACATTCCCATGACTTATTTTATAACAAGAAATGTCTACTTCTTAATCCCTTCCCCTTTTCCACCCATTCCCCTCAGCTTCCCTCTGGCAACCACTGACTTGTTCTCTGTATTTATGAGTTTATTTTTCTTTTGTTTGTTCATTTGTTTTGTTTTTTAGATTTAACACGTAAGAGAAATCATACAGTATTAATCTTTCTCTCTCTGACTTATTCCATTTAACGTAATACCCTCTAGTCCATCCATATTATCACAAATGGCAAGATGTCATTCTTTTTTATGGCTGAGTAATATTCTACTGCATATATGTACCACATTTTTATTTATTTATCTATCGATGGACACTTAATTTGCTTCCATATCTTGGCTATTGCAAACAATGATGCAATGAATAGAGGGGTGAATATATTTTATCAAATCTTTGTTTTTGTTTTCTTCATATAAATACCCAGAAGTGAAATTACTAGGTCTATTCTATTTATTTGTGAACAGAACAATAAATATAGAAAAGAGGAAATAATTATGTTTCCAAATTCACTTTGTTTTAAATTTATGTAGGCCTTAGAGAATACAAGTGAGTGAGAGAAGGAGCTTGAGAGCAAAATATAAATTTCTAAAGCTTTGAGAAATACTTTATAGAAATAATAAAAGAAATTTTAAGTACTATACTAAGAGCATGGAAACTAGTACAAGGTAATACCTGTGCATATGCAAGGGAGTACTATAACCATAAAATTTAACATAGACATTTGCATTTGACCAACATCAAGATATCCTATTACTCTAAGTCACTCCAAGCATATAATGGGATATTATTGATTCAATCTTCTTGAGGCCTTTGTCTGAATCACTTCATGGTGTTGAGTATACAGTGCTAAACAAACAAACAAACAAGCAAACAAAAACAGGCTATCAGGGAGATTATGCCTAGTGATGGTAGACACAGAAAGTGGTACTTTGAGATGCTAAAAAAAAATCTGATACTTCATTGCAAAGTTTTCTTTGCCATGGAATTTATTCTATTATATTAGGGTATAAATTCAAATGTTGAAAAATTAATTATCTTGCAATTTCTTAAATCCTACCAAACTCATATATACATTGTCTATAAAACAGATTGTAGCTGTTTTATAAATTATAAATCATCACGTTCCACCTCTGATGAAATACCACAAGAATACATGGGATATTTTTATTGATTTTTTTCTCCCTTATTTCATGGGTTTATCATAGTTGGAGATGTTCAAATTAGCCCTTACCTTATAAGGCTTTCTTAGTTTTTGAGTCAGTTCTGAGCAGGACAAAAAGAAAGCAGCCTCTGTTCAACCAGAGGATATGGACTAAGATTAGTCTTTGTTCTCAAAACCAACATCTTGGGTAAGGTCTGGTTATCGATGAAGCTTCCCATATAGCTTTCCTAGTATCCCCAAACATTCTCTTCCTCTTCTCTCCTCTCTTTCTTCACCAACATGGTAAACATATCTATATGACTGATTTTTTTTTCTGATTTTCTACCCGATTCTTCAATGATATAGGAGTAGAGGCCTGTCCTAAAATCACTTAACCAGAAGGAAAACTATCACCCCCAGGAACTGAGTAATATTTCCCATTTTTCAGTGCCTGACTGGTCTTTCTTGAAAAAGGCACCACTGATCTGGTTTTCTCCAATCTGAAAACCAACTCTCATTGACTATTAAACCTGTCTTTCATGTACCAAATCCTGCCTAAATCAGGTCTAAACTTTCATCTCTTTGGACAATGCTCACTGTCAGAACAGTCTGTCCCTAAGCAATACAACTATAGGGGGACACTTTTATTTTTAGATACTATACAAACCTAACATCCTCTCTTTTCCTCCCTACTGCTCATATTATTGAGAACTCAGTATATCTTAATATGTTCAAATTATGATAATATCTAAATAAATCTTTCATTTTACATTGAATACCCAAAAAAGAATATGGAAACAATGTCACAAGGGAGGATGAAATTAGTCATACTGGTACAAAATATGTTTACTGACATTGAATAGCAAAGAACAAGAGCTGTTATTTATCCTTTTCAGAGAAACTGCTTGAGTTAAGCAAAGTTCAACTAGTTCTGCAACTTTAGTCAGATCTCCATACTTAAAATTTTGTATTGTTTAATGTTTTCCATTACTATGAAGGTAAACATAGTCATTAATCCAAATTCCTGGCAACAGCAAGACCATGGTAAATGCATGAGTACAAAGGAAATTTTGATATACAGTGTTTGGGAGAATGGGTAAATAACATTCTTGAAACATATCTGAATGGATGTTTGTTCTATAAATCACAAGCATTTAAATAAGAAGCTTAGAATGATTTTAAAATATTTTTGTAGTACAAACTATTTTCACATACAATTCAAATTTATTTTCCAGCAAATCGTAAGAATCGAATTGTCTTCTTCAGTAAAACAGTATTTTCTCCAGCAAAGAAAATGAAGTCATGTTATAGAGTCATTTTTAAGAAGAATGTATTTGAGAAAAACCAAATTTCTAAGTCAAATCTTTGTTTTTAAAAGTAAAATAAAATAAAAAAGTTTAAGTGCTTTCTTATCAACATCACTTTTGTAAACCATGTACTGTAGTAAAACTAATTATTATTAATTCTTTAAATAATTTTATGTGGCATAAATAATTCATATTATAATTATTTGTACTTTTAATGATTCCTAGGGTAATTTTCTATTATTGACATTTAAAAATACATGTTTAAAGATGTCTCTCTATGAAGAAAGAGAGGGAAAGTTTGCGTTATCTGTACTTTATTTCCTTTTTTGTTGCTGTATAAAGATTTATCCACGATGACCACTAAAGTGAGCTAACGAATAATTGCCCAATGAAAACAGAAAGAATAAGTAATTTCAAAATAACTCTTAATGTGCCAGGTTGTCTGGGTCCATAAACTAAAGAATGAGAAAGAGTTCACAATCTGAGTTCCAACTAAAATGTTTAAAAAGTATGGAATCTCCCTAATGGAATTTTATATGGCTAATTTCCTTCTGATGAGACAGTGGAACATATATGACTTAAATTCTTCATTAAGAAACAAAGTATTTTTTCAAACCATGTCTTTCTACATTTTATTAATAAATGTCAGATAGACTAGAGAGCCAATTGTTTAGAATATGAAGGAGAAATTGTGGCTTCAGCCTGAGTCATCTGAGTTTCCTGGCATTTTGATATAATTGAGATTATATTTTTCATTGTGAAGAATAATAAAATTTGGGAACCTCTTAAAAATATTTACTCGGGGGAAGCTGTATTATGTAGAACGAATTTGAGAACATAGAATTTGGTATAGCTATTACATAACAGTCACATGGTTCTTTCATGCATGATGTATATTTGTAGTGTCCTTCATGATGCCTTGCTTCTTAATCAACTAAAAATATACTAAATATTGATGTTTGAAAAGAAGGAACAAAGAGAGGGAGTAATAAAGAACCATATTCTTACTTGCCTCTTTGACTTCTGGATTTCTGTCTTGGTACTCAGAATCTAGGTAGAAGGTAGTAGACTGTGGGACAACATGTAAATAACTTTACTCTTAACTCCTCCTGGTCTTATTTATAAATGAGGATTGTGTCTATGTTGTTTCTAAGATGTAGGAAGAAATTACCATTTTATAATCCTGTGGTATGCATAAGAAATATAATTCCTATCAATTTATTGGAAATAAATAAGATTGATTTTTCAACCACATGGAGAATTAACATTTGATAAAAAAATTAATTCTTGGCACAATTTTACCAGAATTAAGACATACTAAAAGGAGGGGAAGCAAATACAAGGGACGAATCAAGGGAGATATCTTTGACAAAGCGACTAGAACAAATAGGCTAGGAAGCCTAGAAGGAACTATTTGCTTCAATGCCAGTCTTGACTATAGAGATAGAGAATTTATCACACATCAAGAAAAATGAAACACAGAATTCATGAGACTAAAACACAAAGTGGTACATGTACCAAACATATAAAATATAATTATAATTTTGAACCCAGACTGTCCCAGCACAGCATTAAAATACTGGGAACAGTACATCAATATCTAAAAAAACTTTCAGAGGAAAAATATTAAATATATATTATAAATAAGGGAAGCATTTACATAAAAAAGAAAACAGATATTTTGAAATATACAAGAATTAAAAATATGTCTAGCATCTCTTGAAAAGTCTATGTGAAGATGCCGAAAAAAGCCAATATATTAAAAAAAATAATAATAGAGAGACAAAAGTATCCCAGCGTGTGCCAAAAATTGGGAGAGTTGGCCAGACAGGGAAGGGTATTCTTCATCTTTCACATCAAGGAATCAAAGCATATTGTTTACCTTTTGTAGCTGATGATGAAAAAAGAAAAGTTTAGACAATATAATTTAAAGATATAGAGGTTCTTATTCTTAGAAAATAACAGTAAATAGATTATACTCCTTTCAGATTAGTAAAGAGAGATGAGAAAGAATCACAAAAATAATTAAAATAAAGGACTTATAAACTTGACACCAAACAAGGCATCTGATAAAGCAGTAAATGGAAATGTCACCAAACCTAGATAGAGTACGTCCTGGAAACTTCTAAAGGGAAGAAAATAAGCTATAAAAGGATAATAATCAGATCAATTTCATATTTTTTTATCAGTAAAACTAGATGTCAAAATAAAAAATACCTTCAAAGTCTGGAAAAAAAAATTATTTTTAATCTGGAATTATATGCTTTTGTGGTGGATTGTATAATTAGTGAAAAACATTCATTCTTTTCTAGTTATAGGATTACACATCTTTGTCAATTGACCTGTGATATGCCTGTACATATGTTGCTATGGCACCAACCACAGACTTTAACCAGGTGACAAGCTTTGAAAATTGGGATGTGATTGAGCATGGTATTTGCCAGATCTGAGTCGGAAGCTTTAAACATTCATGCATGACTTGATGTGACATCATCCTTACGTTCCTACCCTCTGTTGTGAGAATTCACATCCTAGACTGCGACCACTCTAGTAGCTTGGGAATAGGAACAAAAAAATATAAAGCCATGTTGAGCTGCTGAGCCAAATCGAGCCAACTTGAGTCTAAAAGAGCTGAAGTTGATCCACAGCCCTCACGCAATGTTGTTTAAATTCACTGAGACTTTGGGACTGTTTCTTATCAGAGCAAAACTGAAAATACAGACATTGAAGGGACTCTTATCCCCTGAGGAGGGAATTTATTGTATTCTCAGCAGTAATTTTCCCTTTGTTCTAAAGTTAGCACATACATTTGGAAACTATTTCTCTAAGCTCCATTCAAATAATTTAGATGATTTTAATATAGGACAGAGTCATGAAAACTACACAGATTACGTATCAAACCAGGTTGTATTTAGAATCTGCTATGTGCTGCTAGACCCAAGAACCTGGTTGATGCATATGGCC
>NW_006443138.1:22838551-22898997 GCF_000325575.1 Pteropus alecto | reverse complement strand
AACTACTTCCCCATGCCTTTATCACAGCATACCCATTCTATGAAAGGGAAACAGATATAAACTCGATTCCTCAAACACTCAGGGTCTCTTTCTCTGACTTTGAGGGGAGACCACAGGTCTGTCTGTGAGCATTATTCCTTTTCTAAGGAAAAACTTTCCTTTTGTCTCTAACTCCGGCACATGCTTGAATTTTTTCCTGAGCAAAGCCAAGGACCCTCTCTCCATGGGTATAGGGCTTGAGTACCCTTTCAGGAAGATTCACCCCATCCTGCATCATTTCTCTGCACAATTTCTAACTCCATTAGGGGGGATAAGGCTGTCAAGAGGCACTGAACTAACGTCTCTCATTTGGCTACACTGGATCAGAAATGGGTACATGACCCTCTCAGTCACGAGGGACATCTTGGTAGCTTTTATATAACGGCATGGTTACTACTGTGGAAAAAAAACTTCTCTGAACTCAAGCCTGGGCTGATATAAGTTCAGCTCCTTCAGCAATCATCATGAGAAGATAGACTATTTAAAAGAGGCCAGACATGAAAGTAAAATTGAGACTGAGCTGTGATAATACCATTAAAATCTTGAATACAACCAATGTATTTCTGGACTTTTTTGAACTAATAAATCTCCTTTTATGTTTTATCCTATAGAAGTTAGATTTTTTATTCATAACTAAAATAATGTGTATTATTATAGCTCCCACTCACCTTTTTTTTGATAAAGTATTTGAGTAAAATAAGTGAATCAAGCGAATCTATTATAATTAGATTCACAAACTTACAGGCATAGTCATGATATTATAATGATGGCATAATAAGGCTGAGGTTGTGGGCAGTTAAGGTAGTACTTTCTGTACATGTGTTTGTGGCTGGGTTAGGCCAGCAGCTTTTATGGCCTTTGTGCTCTAGGATTTGGGGTAATTTATGACCCTATTAGGAGGTATTTCTGGGAGGTCCTTAAGGAAAGTCTTCAAGGGCGGTTTCTATGGTTACAGGGCTGGGCCTTCAACTCCAGTTGCTGATGCTAACTACCTAACATTTTCAATATTAAAAAAAATTTTAGGTGAAACTGAAAAAAGCCTAGAGGTGGAAAAAACTTCATTTAGTAAATAAATACTATAAAAAGTTGAGAAATAAAGAAATAGAAGTTTAAATATTATATGTTGTAACTATGACCATATGAATTAAAAAGTATTTAATTGTCAATATTTGTGAATATTTTTTGTAAGTTAAATTCTCAAGTAGTACAGCAGAAAGTGAATAGATAAGATCAAAAGGAACGATAAATCAATAAAAATAAAGCTATATCTAAATCTATCATCTACAGGTATAGAGGGAATCTCTCAGAACAACTAAGTCATAAATAGTTAAAGTGATAGTGATGTAGGACGGGAAACATTCCCCCAAGTGGGGACTCAAATCCTATACTATACCAAGAGTCCTTGACTGCACACAGACAAGAATTCAAGTGCGTGCCAGAGTTAGAGACAAAGGGAAAGTTTTTAGAGAAGAAATAACACTCCACAGACAGAGACATGGTCTCCTCTCAAAGACAGGGAATGAGAGAGAACCTGATTATCTAAGGAATTCAGTTTAAATCTGTTTTTTTTTTTTCCTGGGTACGAGTACACAGTGTTAAAGGCATGAGGAAGAAGTTGTTAGTAATCTCAGCAGGTATATTCCTATAGGTTCCCTGTAGTCTGGCCATATACTGATCTACCATGTTCCCAAGTCTAACAGTACACCTCAGGCTCTGAATACAAACTAGTTTAATATTTAGTCAATTTGTGTAGTTCTCATGCCTCTTTCTTACATTAATTGTCTCTTCCAAAGGCCTGAAAATGCAGAAGGTTAGGTGTGACAAAGGAAAATTACTTCCTTTCACAAATAATTTTGTAGAAACTTGTACATCTGAATTTAATAGTCAATATTGTGTTATTTTCATTTTTAAAAGTTAATGAGCTAAACTCAGCTATTAAAAGAAAAAAGTTTTAATTAAAAGAAAATTTTGAACTTCACGAAAGAATTTACATCGAAAGGAAATCTACCTAACATAAAACCACACAACCACACAAGAACAAAAAATAACATTCTGAACTCTAAAAAATTAATAAGAAAATGCTCAATAAAAATGGACAAAAGATTTGAAAAGACATTTTGCCAAAAATATGCGGATGACAAATAAGCACATGAAAAGATGCGTAACATTATTAGCCATCAGGGAAATTCAAATTCAAGCCACAGTGAGATACCACTACATATCTAGTAGGTCAAAAATTAAAATGACTTACCATACCAGGTATGAGAGATACTGTGGAGCAGCTAGAACTTATATCCTTCTGATGGGGATGTAAAATGTTGCAAACGTCTTGGAAAATAGTTTGACAGTTTTTTAAAAAGTTAAACACATACCTGCCAAATAACCCAGTCTTTCTACAATTAGATATTTACCCAAGGCGAAGAAAAAAGCATATATCTGCATGAAAGATTTGTATAGTAATGTGCTTAGCAGATCTATAAGAAACAGGACTTGCAGAATGACTGTGTGAGGAGCTCCATGAAGCCGCTCCTGAGAAACAACCATAATAGTGAAAAATTATGTTTTAAAAAATAAAGTTGTTGAAAATTATCCTAAGGATATACAGCAAATAAAGAAACATTAATTCAATAAAATCCATTAAATCCCAGTAAGAACAATGAGAAATTTGCGACTTCTGAGCTACGATCCACTTCCTCATTTTCCACCCCCAGCTTAGCATGCCAGAAGCTCTACTCTGGTCAGATGACACCACGAAAATGGGGCTTTATCTCTCCCTAGATCTGCATCAGAAAGGAGAAGGCTAGGAGCATTTCTTATCCTACCACGTTCTATGTTGCAGAGGCTAAGTTCCAAATAAGTGTGGCCCAAAAGTAGAGAGGTAGAGGGCTCAATTTTTGCATTCAGATCTCACTCATAGGGTAGAGGTTCTAACCTGGCAAGGCAGAGTGGGAATAACAGGGTTACGTTAATACTAGTTCTTACCTCAGCTTGTTCGTGGGGCAGAGATTCTATGCTGGTAGAGGAAAGCCACAAAAACCTGAGGCTACCATTCTCACTCAGTACCCTTCTCATAAAGCAGAGGAATCACTCCAAAGAGAAGTGGTTCATTGTCCTCCCCCAAGCTCTGGGGCAGTGACTCAGCAATCTTGCCCATGGGGAGAGGCAGGGCATAAAACCAGTGAGCTTCTAAACTCTCCTCAGGTGAACTGACTTTATTGAGATTAGAGTGTGGGAAAATTTAAGCCTAAAGAAACTCCTAAAAGCATTGGGGATTTAGAGGGCAAGCCATTAAGAGGAGGCTGGTAGCTCTAAGAGAACAATAAGGTAAAATGTAAAGAAAGAAGCAGCTAAAAAGATCTCTTCTAGTTTTCAAGCAAACCTCAAACAAAGACTGACTTCAAAAACTACCCTAGCTCTGGGACCTGTATTTAATGGATCAGAAGTTAGAGTAATCAATACCCCTGGGCATTGTCAAAAACAATAGAACAATCAGCTGACAATTAGAGGAGCTTTAAAACTGATTGTAATTCCAAGAGACTCAGAGAGCTTAACAGAAAAACAAAAATGAAAACAAAAACAAAAAACAGAAGAGTCAAAGAGAGATCTGCTAAAACACACTCATCTTTGGGTGACTGCACCCTCTTAGGAGTGATGTCAGAGGTTTCACATTTCAAGAAAACAGACTTCACTAAAATAATCCAGCCAAATCCCTAATCAAATAAACAAGCAAGTAATAGCAAGAAATTCTGTACAGGGAAGAGCAGCATGCAGAGTTACTAAAATGTATTTTTGCAGGAAGCGACACCCGATGGAGGAATTCAGACGCTCAGACAACTTTGTTAGAGGAGGGAGAATTTAATGCCGGTGGAGAGCGCAGGGCATTCAACAGACCCAAAACACGATCTCCCCTTGGTTAGATTTCTTACAGCTTATATACCCTCTCAGTGTCCATACAAGGGGCGTGTAATTCCTTTGTCTGAAGTTTTACATGTCCCTCCTTACTCAGAGTGAGGAGGGGCAGCTTCGGGTCCGGGGCTGCAGGGGAGGAATTTCCAGACCTTTGGTGTTATCAACACCTTTATCAGATTCTTGAACAAAGAGAGGAGCCTCCTAGCTTACACAGGGAGAGCAGCACTCATTGATATCACCTCCGCTCAGGGAGTTCCTTATCCAAAGGCTGAGCTCTAACAGGATAAACAGTTCCCCACAGTCTTGACATTCATACACAGCTACAGAGATAGGGAAGGGGCTAGAGAATCCTTGAGGTGGGGGATACAGCTGTGGAAAACATGTTAATTGAAGAGCATAGGGCAGAATGGCAAAGAGAGAGCAGTTTTAACCAGCCGAGTCGGTTATTTCTGCAGGCTCTTTCCTTTGCATCTATTTTTACTTTCAGATGCCTCCTCTCCTCTCTCAGTATTATCTAAATGGCCTTCTTCAAGAAGATATTATGAGACATACAAAAAACTATGATCCATACACAATTGAGATCCATACATAGGAAAATGTGATCCATTCACAGGAAAAAAAAAAACACGGGTTACAGAAATAGTCTGTGAGAGAGCCAGATATCTGATTTAGCAAAGTCTTAAAAGCAACTATTGTAAATATGTTCAAAGTACTAAAGAAAACCGTACTGTAAGAAATATAAGAAAGAATTCCACTTCTGTTTGATAGTGTAAGGAGCTGCATGGACCTACTTTTCAGTGAAACTGGTGAAAATTATGAAAGGGCGATCATTTAAAGTGATTATTTTAAATGAAAAATGCCATACAAAGTACATACTGTAACAATTTATTTATATAAACCTCTAGAAAACATAAATTAATGTATATTGACAGAAGGTAGATCACTGGTTACCTGGTTGTGCCAGAGATGGGTGAGGGGGAGGTTGACAGGTTTGATGAAGGAATTACAAAAGATCACAAGGAAACTTTGGGGAGTTATCGATAAGTAAATTATTTTGTTGGTGGTGACCTTTTTGTAAATGTATACGTATATCAAAATGTATCAAAATTTACAGTTTAAAATATGTATGTTTTTTAATATAAACTCTTAACAAGCTCTCTAGAAAGCAGAGGTACAAAAAAAAAAACAGTAGGGAAAAACAAAATAATGTAGGAATTACAATTCAATGGAGTTTTATATCATAAGAACATTTAACTCAGTAGATTTCTTTAAAAGCCACCCTCCCAAAAAATGAAATCTAATAATATCAAATTATAAAAACTGTTGACTCTTTTTAAAAATTTTATTTAGTATTAACATTAAAACAGCATAGAATTAACCCTGAAGACAGAAAACATTTTGAGGCTCTCCACCCATCCTCCTGTTCCCTCACAATTTGAGGGTGTAAAGGGTGGAAAATTTTCAAGTGAGCCAACTAGCTAAGTCAGCTACAGGGAAGAAATAGCTTTAGATTCCAGAAGTTGTCCTACTTGCTTGGGTGTGGTTTAGGAGGTGTATTGTATAAGATATGAAGATGGCCAATATCTCCTTCTGTAATCCACTTACTTGTTAACCAGGGTGTGGTACTAGGTGATGTATTGTGCTAATGGCCAACTTCTGCTTCTCTAATCTGCTTGCTTGTTCTAGGCTTTATAACTGCCTCACTCTCAAACCCTGGGGCTGATCTCCTCTAACACTGCTTGGTAGAGAGTCAGTCGCTGCCGGGTTAATAAAGGCTCATAATTAATCTGAATTGGCTCCGTAGGTCTTAGAATCGTTCGCACCATAACACTTTACTGTAATAGATATATAATCAGAATTACAAGAGTGTATTAAAAAACCTTTTTCCTCAATAAGTTATCATCAAATATATGAAAAATAATAGCAGAAAATGCAAAGAAGTAGCAAATAAATACAGGAGAAGTGGAAGACATTTTCTCAGCCCTTCATGATTATTGAATCTTAAGGAGTTGTCAAAGCAATCAAAATATGCAGCAAAGTAAAAATGTGGTATCTGCTCTATTTTAAAAAAGTGATTTGTTTGTAGTGCACAGTAATATAAAAGACATTATATTTATTAATCACTTAAAAAGTATAATTCAACATTAAGAACTTTAATTTTGGAGATATATTTGACTCTGAGAACTGCCATTTGCATTAATTTATTAGTATTTGCAATCATTAACATTATTTTGGGGGGAACAAAAATCATATCAGACTATTACTATCACTACATAAGAAATTCCTCCAAACCTCAGTTGCATACCAAAGAAAATGACAGTTATTATATTTCAATAATCTCTAAATTGTCTGGTGGTTTCTCTATATTTCACCTGGGCTCATTTATACAGTTACATTTAGGTGGAGCAGTAGGTAGGGTTGGAATACGTAAGACTGCCTTACTTTTCAGTCAGTCAGTTCTGACAAAGTTCATAATATTTGTCTAGACACTGAAAAGTCTGCACTATTTTCAAGATAATCTTAATGTAAATAAAAATTTGATTTAAGCTCTTTCATTCATTGAATAAGAATTGCCCCACCCTGTGCATACCGGGCACTGTGGTCAACACTGAGGATAAAACCTAAACAGGATACTCAAGTTACTCTCATTCAACAACAAAAACAACAACAAAAATACCTAAAATACAAATACCTTGAGACACTTTGAGGAGTAAAATGCTGTTACATAATAGGATCACTTAAATAAATTGACGAGGTCAACTAATGTTAACGAAGATGATAACTAAGTCGAGCCTTAAAGAAAAAGGTGATATTAATTGGTTAAGTGTTTCAAAATCACCCTGATTATCTCAATTCCCTGTGAGTCTTTTATAAATATGAGATTTATAAGTCTCACTAGAGAGCTACTGAATCCAAATTGTTGAGGTTGGGTGCCTGAAATATACATATATTTTAAATTCCCCATGTGATTTTGAAAATTAGCTATGTTGTTGATGTACTGCACTAGACAGATGAGAGGTAAAAGACATTCATGGCATAGAAACAGATAGGAAAGATGTTGAAGTATGAGTGAGCTGAGCAGATTTTGGAAATTACAGATATGACAGGATGCCTGTCATGAAGGGTATGAGTAGAAACATGGAAAGAGGAAAACCTAAAGCTAAGCAAAAACAAGATGGATAATACAACTAGTAAAGAGCATGTCATATAGTAGATGCTCAATAAATAATGATTGATTGATGGATAAATCAATGAACAGATGAGGCATTTTGACTTTATATGCTTTGGTTGGAGTTTTATGTTTATCTTGCAGTTTATGAGGAACCAATGACAGATTTCAGGCAGAGAAATGAAAATCAAGATTAACACGAATAAAATATTCTAAAATGACAAAGAAGCCCATATATTGTATAAGTTTGTTGAAGACTTTCTGAAACTATGTGTGATGATTTTCCTAATTTCTTTTAATCTTCTATTTGGGGTGGTTAAACTCAGTACATTGCTTATAGAATTTCACTAAATCCATTAGAAAAAGAAACAATTTAAACCTGACACAAAAAAGACTGACTGTCCTATTTTCCAACCTAGTATGTTAAGATACACACCACAGGGGAAAACATAATCTTTTTAATTTTTATTATTGTAATGATTAATTTAAACATATACATAATACTCTGAATGTATGCTTTTCATTTTTATATTTTTATTTTTTCAATTATGGTTGATATAAAATATTATATTAGTTTCAGGTATGCAACACAGTGATTAGACATTATATAATTTATGAAGTGATAAGCCAGATAAATCCAGTACCCATCTGACACAATACTATTACAGTACTACTGACTATATAGTTATACATCTGACACAATAGTTATTACAATACTACTGACTATATTTCCTTGAATATCTTATTGTATAATAAGCATATTATCTCTTTTTGGTATTGACAGCATGCTTTTTTAAAAATTTAAATAGTAGGTGGAGAAAGAAAATAGGAAAGAAAATAGAGGCAGGGAAGGAAGAAATGACAAGAGGAACCAAGTTACTGTGAACCTTAATTAATTTACTTTTCAATGTGCTTACAGAACTTTGATGTAAAAGAGCAACTTAGAGGCCAAGGTATCTGATTTAGTCATTTGATGTGACTATACTTTCCTGGTTGAACCACTTTAAGGATGCCTGAGGAAAGAAGCCCAAGAGAAAAATTGCCCAAGAGGATTGTGAAATTAACTCAGGTCCCACAAGTAAATGAAAGACTGGAGGGATTTAGAGTCCTGAAAACCAAATAGGTTTGGGCCCAGAGCAGTAGATTTTGTCGTCATCAAAGCCTTGATTATCTTCAGACTAGATATTACCTATGAAAATAGGAGCTACCATTAGTATCAACCCTTTATTTTTAAGATAAAGTCCAAACTTTTTACTATGGTATACAAGGCCATTCTTAATCTGGCTTTGGACTTTCTCCTTCAGACTTCATCTCATCTTTTGCTCCACTCATAAAGCTTTATTATGTGCAGTGGTACAGAATATTATCTTCTTCAAGTCGTTGTCTTTTTAAGTGTTGTTTCCTTTGTCTGTAGAATGTTTTTTTCCTCTCTTTATTACTTGTTTTTCAAAATTTATCTCAGTCTTTGTTTACACCAGGATCACTTAGATGCCCTTCTGCGTGTTCCCACAGTAACCAGTACACTTTGCAGATCAGTTTCTTCAATTTGTTTAATTAAACAAACACTTCAAAAACAGAGACTCTCCACTAGATTCTAAACTTGGAGTCATCAATTCAATGTCTTTAGAGGGTAAAACGGGGATAAAACTAATAGAGAGGAACAGGCATAATGAAGAGATTGGTGGAGAGCTAGCAACTTCAGTATGGCATGCCCGTCAGAAAAATCTTTTAATACCCAGCTTTCCTTATCTTTTCTCTTGACAAACAAAAATATATTTGTAAATTAAATGTATATTGTTTTACAACTACTATATTATTGAGATCTCATATTACATTTTACTTTGTGTCTTCATTTTATAACAGAACTGCACAAAAGAGAGATTCATAAATATCAACTTATTAAAGGAAGAAAGTAATTGGATAAATGAACGAGATTATCTCTGAACTCTAACTTTCTTGGTTCCATGTGTAGATGCTTCAGATAGTTGACAGACTGGCAGATGCTATAGAAGGATAAAAAATGTTTGTGAGGGATGACTTTTAAGCATTTAGTATCAGGAAGATATAAACTTAGTACCTTGGATATACAAGTTACAAATCTTGAGGTTCTTAACTAGAATTGCACTTCACAAAACACTCATTTCTAGCCTTAAAATAATAAAATGTAGTATTCCTAGCTATGGAATAACTAGTATTGATTAAAAGAGCTTCTTTTTTTATCTTTCTTTACTGATCAATTTATAATTTTTAAAGGTAATTTTAGTCAAGTCGGGATATTATTTACATTTTATATCTCATATCCTCAAAAGTTAGCATTTTAGAAGGAAAAGCAATGTAATGCTGACTCCATTCCTGTGTACTCAACTTATTTATTTTGAAGAAGATTTTGTATTATTATTGTAAATTAAAAAACTATAACTAAAAATTACCAACATTAAAAAAATAAATTCTAACTGGATACCATTGTCTGATAAAGATTCTAAGTTGAGGTATGCTCCTATTATTATAAAGGACAATTAGTAAATGTTTAAAAAGTATGAGTACATATTTGAAAAATAAAAAATAATGCAAGGATGACTTATGAAGTCAAAAAATGATTAAGAATGTAGAAAATGGAATATTCCTCACTATATAAGTCAATGTTATTTAATGTCGTGTCTTTGTTACATCTCAAAATATTTCAGAAAGGACCACAAAAATACATCCTACATTTTGAAAATATGAGGACTAGATAAAAACCATTGAAAAGTAAGAGTGGAGTGTTTTCCAGGTGTATGTGGGTAAGTCTTTCTTAGTCCCTTCTAAGTAGGGTCAACACACACAACAGAAAAGACAGGTTTAGTTACTTACGTCAATGGAAGGAAGGAGAGAGGCTCTACTAAAGAAGATTTATACTCCTCTTATCATTATTTGATTATTTAAAATATGGCTACAATTTAGAATTTTTTCCTTCTCATTTTAACTATATATACACACACACACACACATAGGTAAGGAAGTATTGTGGGTAGAGGGAGAATGAAGCGATAGGATTAAGCTTAAAGAAAAGCTTGATAGACACAGGGTCTCGTAGGTTCAAAGAACGAGAAATGCAGCCACTGAGGTGTGGTATTAATTCATTTATTCAAAGCAATTTACCATTAGCTGATAACAAAACCATCATAGCAGAACATGGCACACTTCTTCATTTCTAGGTTTTTGAGAGACACAGAGGATCTGAGCAGATTTTAACTGTATCTTTTAGCCCTTACTTACATAGCCACTATAAATACATTGCTATGATTACAGCAAGTATTTTCCGTCATAGATTTTTTTTTTCAAACCTTAGTACACAATACATTTTTAATGAAAGTGTATCTTTAGAAATGTAGACTTCTAGGCAGTTGCTGTGAGTTCAGCTTCTGAACTGGATACCTCAACTCTATCTTCTACCAATTTCCCTACTATTCTCATAAAACAAAAGTTTAAGGATTTTTGTGTGTATCACAAGAAATTGTATTTATTTATCACAATTTCTTATACCATTTTTAAAAAGTCATTTTAATCTTCATCTCAAGTTATTCCAATGACGAAATGATTAAGTATTCTTTTGGTACTCAGAGAGACTAATGCTTCCTCATTACCTGAAAATTTGGGTTAAAGGTCAGAGAGAAGTTTCAAAATGAAGTTATAAAATACAATCTAACATTAAATAATTGAAATGGAAATAATAGGCACAAGAGGTTGTTTAAAAAAATTATTTCCTAAATATAAGCCAACCTTGTTTTCTCTCCTTTAAAAATGATGTTTTTATTATTTTCCATCACTGTTCCCTCACTTTCACTATAAATGAAATGGTTCAGTCTAAAGCTATATTTTGGGTAAAGTATTTTTCTACACATAAAGCTAAAAAAAATATAAATCACCAAAGGAATGAGACCCAAAATGCAATTCATTGAGACAGTTGACTGATAAAACATGTAGCTGGTGCAAAAATATTTTTCTTCAAGTCATTTCCTTCAAGTTTAGGAGACTTGAAATCTCTTAAAGTTTTTACCTCAGCTATGCAAAATGCTTGCGATTCCACCTTGAATGCTAAATTGTTAAGGCCTTATCTTATAGTTCTATAATTTAAATAACATTAAAGGAGTTCAAAATATTATATTTACCCACAATAACTGTTTTAGCACACTTTCAGATCTTTCAAACGTTACCTACTCATTCTTTTTAGTACGCTATGTCATGTTGAGATGGTAGAAACAATCTAACATTGGAGACTGAGGATGTTTTCTCAAAGAATATTTGTGTTCTCTCTTTATAAGCAAAAGCACGGCCCAGTTATTTTCTGAATGTATATACGTACTCAAATTCACACACTCACACATACACACATACACATTTCTAACTGTGTGTGTGTGTGTGTGTGAGTGTGTGTGAATTTGAGTACGTATATACATCTCTGTTTTGTTGTGCCCAAAGAGAAACATTTCCTCTCTGGGATTTTTGGTTACAGGTACATAAAATATTTTTAGGAATTCTGGCTTCATTAATCTTTATATCCTCTATCCTCACCTCTTGGGAAATGAGTTCTGGTGTTAGTATTCTTAGTCATACAGGAATATATGGCAAAGCATAATGATTATTGCAGTAACTGATTACTAGGTGAGGAAAAATGAACATGAAAGCTTATGTTATTTAGGGCATTGAAAGTATTTTTAGATTTCTTTTTAAGTTTTAAAATGTGCCGAATAAATACTTAATAAGTAAATGCTCAAAGACCTTCAGGAAGCATTACCATTTTCATTATCAAAGGCAACAATATTACTCAGTTTTGGGGATCCTCTTTCCTAAAAATGACTTTTGGGCAATAGGTTGTTTCTTTTCTGTGTTATATCACAGATTACTTAAAAACAATATATTCTAAAAATAAATTCTAAAAAACATTATCTACATTTTTAACATTTGTATTTTACATTGGATATCAGCTGTGAGAATAATTGAAAAATATCTACTAAAAAATGTCACTTAGCAATATCAAAAATTTATAGTTTAATATGAGTAAAATGTCACAGATGTTCACATTGAGTTATTACCAAAGAAACTGAAAATGGTAAATTTGTACTCAACATTTCAAGAAAGATCAAATAATGTGTAATTCTACAAGTTTGATAGATATAATGGTTTTGCTTTCAATGTTCAAGTTTTGTCCTTGAAGATCAATTTGCCACTATAATTACTGCTGACTTTCTCTTCATCATTGCTCCTTTTCTAGATCTGGCAGACAGATCCCTATGCTAGATCCCTATCATGCATAGGGAACAGAGCTTGTTTAAATGAGGTAAGAGTCATTGTTGAACAAGGACTCCTAAACTCAAGATAATAAATATGTATAATGGAAATAAGAAATGAAGTACTTCAGAAACAGAAAACAATTTAGAGTTGAATTTATGATATTTATCTATTTTAGAGGTAATCTAGCATATCATTCCCTTAATTTATAAGTGAGAACAAAAGATCCATAAAAGTTATTTGACTTGCTCAAGATCACCGCTGGTTTGTGGCAAGCAGTGTTAAAACTGGATGTCTTGGCTAATAGTCCTTTTCATTAAAACAATAGGATGACCATCTGTTTACTGCGGTCATGAACCAAAAATTATTCACGTTTATATCAATTTGTCTATGTAATCATTTATCTGAATCCGTTTTTACTCAAAGCTATATCAGATAAATAAAAAGTACAATATTTTTGGTTAGCCTCAGGGAGAGTATACAAGATTGTGAAATTTCAGATAGAATGTGTTATTCAAACAGAAGGGGCCCAAAATTGTCCAAGAGTTTGAAAATAAATAAATCCCTGAGGAAAAACACCAATTTTGAGTGATTGAATTAAAGAATATTTCTTTCCATTTAAATTCACCTTTAATTCAAATGAATTTAGTTTTCTTTTATAAATTGTATTTGCATTTTCCTGAAAGAAATAATATGATGTCTCAGATTTGCTTACATGGGTGGGGATATAAAGGAAACAAGATTGCTGATGTTACATATGAATTTATAATAACATTCTTTTTCCTTTATAACATTTCAAATGCTTTCACGATAATTACTTAAAATACATATTTCTACTTCTATTTTAATGTTATTTGGGTGATTTCTGACCAAACATTAGAGATCTTAAAATAGGCATAAACTCATTGTTCAGCTAACCACATGTCTTCCTGACTTCCTTCCTCCATAATGGGCCCTTTTCCTGAATTTATCTCTTAAAAATGCCACCAGGCATAGAAACAACATGTCTTCTTATTTCTGGTATTGTTTTCATTTTTCTCTATTTTTTTAGATTTTCCAACTCTAGGGGAATAAATAACATGTTCTATTCACTCTCAAGATCATTATGAGATGTGAGAGGTATTGAAGAGAAAAGCACTTTTGCAAGCTGTGAAGAGTTAAAAAAACACTGTCATTATGACAAAGATGATCATAATGATGAAGACAATGATAATTGCTCTAATTAGCTTTCTATTTTATTTCACACAGCAACATATGCAATTAATGTTCTTATTAAATAATTGTTGATGTTGATCAGTTGCTTATAGCAGGGGTCTCCCTAACCCCTAGGCTGTGGACTGGCACCCATCCATGGCCTGTTAGGAACTGGGCAGCACAGCAAGGGGTAAGTGGTACAAGCTAGCAAAGCTCCATCTGTTTTTGCAGCCGCTCCCCAGCACTAACATCACCACTTCAGCTCCACCTCAGATCATTAGGCATTAGATTCTTATAGAAGAACTGGTCCCTGGTATCAAGAAGGTTGGGGACCACTGGCTTATAGCAATGTGGTAAACTAGTGGAATTCTGATAATAACTTTAATTTAAGTTATATGAACATTGATAATTTCCAAATGCATTTGAATGTCCTTTGTTACACCTAGACTAGTTTTAAAAAAGAAAACATCATTTTATTAGGTCTCAAGATAGAGTATGACTCATTTTAATTCTGAAACATTTTTTTTTTTCTAAATTCTAGAGTGTTCTTGGCTAATTGGAAATTGGAGGCCCTTTATTAAAAATCATCATTTGTGTGAATTGAAAAGCTAACATTTATATTAATTTTATTTTCTATTTTGATTCTTGTTCTCAGAAACTCAGGTGCGAATTCTTAATGTGCTTTTTCATAATTTAAGAGTATTTTCCAAGCTACCTTTGATCTATTTTCAAGAAAATAAACTAAGAACTTTCTCATTTTCCATTTCACACATCCTCCAGGGTTCTTTGCCTAATTCTATTATGAAACATAACTGAAATAAGATCTATTCTATAATGATGCAGTGGTATAATTGGGGCAATTCAGTTTCATCACACTCAGTGCTACCTTACATGAAGAAGAGACTTAATATGTATATTTCACATAAAATCATTTATTCCTAAATTTAAAAACACTAAGAGAATTATTTTTAAAGTTCATATTTAAATGTATGAATTTATATTAGGTAACAAAAGTAATCCTGTTGAGGGCAATGAAGTGGAGGCAAAATAGTAAAACAATGTCAAAGTTAAATTACTTAACTCACAATTAGCTTCCAATTTTTGTTGTTGTTTTTGTTTATTTTGTTCTTTAGATTCCTCATGTACATGAAATCATATGATATTTATCTTTCTCTATCTGACCCATTTCATTCAGCGCAATACCCTCTAGGTCCATCAAGGCAATATCTTTTTCCATCCCCTTCCTTTTAGTGTGTGTGTATCTTTTAATTTGAAGTGAGTCTCTTGTAGGCAGCATATGTAGGGGTCTTGTTTTCTCATCCATTCAGCCACTCTATTGTTTGGTTGGAACACTTAATAATTCTTTTCCTCTTGAGGTACTTGTTGATAGGAATGTAGTTATTGCCGTTCTTTATTTCTGTTTTTGATATATGTTTTCTTCTTCTTAAAGAAGTCCCTCCATCATTTCGTATAATACTGGCTTGGAGTTGAATTCCTTTAGGTTATTTTTGTCTAGGAATTTCTTTATCTGTCCTTCAACTCTAAATGATAGCTTTGCTGGATAAAGTGTTCTTGGTTTAGATCCTGGGTTTTCATCACTGAATATTTTGTATCAAGCTCTTTTTGTCCTGCACAGTTTCTTTTGAGAAATCAGCTGCCAATCTTATGGGTGCTCCCTTGTAAGTAACTAACTTGCTGATTTTAGGATTCTCTCTTTGTATTTAACCTTTGACATTTTAATTATGATGTGCCTTGGTTTAGGCCTCTTTGGATTCATCTTTTTTGGGACTCTCTGAGCTTCTTGGGGTTGCATGTCTGTTTCCTTCACCAGGTGAGGAAGTTTTCCATCACTATTTCTTCAAATAGCTCTTCATCTTGTTTTTCTTCAGTTACCCCTATGACACAGATATTTTTACATTTAATTGTGTCCCATAGGCTCCTTAAATTATTATTATAGTCTTGGCTTCTTTTTTCTTGCTGTTCTGCTTGAGTATCCTTGGTTTCCCTATTCTCTATATCAGTCATTTGATCCTCTTCTTTATCCACTCTGTTTATTCCCTCTAACATACTCTTCAACTCAAATAATGTGTTTTTCATTTCTGACTGGTTTCCTTTTATAATTTCTATTTCCATTTTTTTGTTTGTCATCTCTTTGTTAAAGTTTTCACTGAATTCATCTACACTTCTCATAAGTTCATTGAGCATCTTTATAACCAGTGTTTTGAGCTGTATTAGATTGCTTGACTCCATTATTCCTGGATCTCTGTTTTGTTCTCTCATATGGTTTCTGCTTCTTTGTCTTCCCATTTTGGCTGTCTTTCTGTGTCTGTTTCTATGTACTAAGCAAAGTTCCTAAGTCTCTCGGTCTTATTAGTGTGGATTTGTGTAGTAGGTGTCCAAGGTCACAGTCTTGAGAAAGGTTCAGCTGCAAGCCAAGTTTAGTCCCAGCCTGTGCCCCTCCGGGTCCACCTGTTAAGATTCAGAAAGCAATTCACCGATGCTATGCTTATAGTTGCCTCAGGAAACCACACAGAAACTGAGGCCAGCTGTACCAGTGTGAGTCTTGGCACTACTCAGCAAGTATCATTGGGCTTGCCAAGGATACATCTGGGTAGGAATACAAGTTGGGGGATGCAGAGTTTCTGGGAATATTCTGGACAGAGCGAACTCTGTTATCCAGTTTGATGACATCTCAGCTATGGCAGTGCTGCATCCCCACACAGCGGGTGGAAGGGCCGTGGGCGAAGGGGGAGGGTTCAAAAGAGGAACAATGGATATCGCTGACACTTCTTCTCAGGAGAGAGCCTTGCCTCTGGCCCTCAATTCGACAACTCAGTGTTGCCATATAAGTCACTGGTATCTCCAGTGCAGCCGACCCGGCTCTGGGGCTCAGAGTGAGCAGGTCCATCAGTGAGAAAGTCCACTCGTCAACACACGGCTCCTTTAAGAGGCATCTGCAGCTGGCAGCTGCCTCCACAGCTGCCAGCTGCCTCTGCCATAGCCTCTGTTCCACTCAGTCGCTCGGGACAGGGGAGCCTAGCATCTTTGCCCCTTATCTTCTACCATTGCAGGTTGACTAATTATTTCTCTCCCTAGTTGTAGTGCTTCTGTTCATCTAGGTCTCGGGTGAGTTTCCTTGCTGTTTGCTCCGTGTTTCTGTCATAACTTTGGTTTGGTCACAAGAAAGATGAACAAAGCTTCTATCATCTACGCCATTTAATCCCGCCAACCTCTCTCTCCAAGTCTTTTTGTAGCTCAATAGTTCTTTTCTCTTTCTTTTCTTTTTATTAAACCTCTCAATTTATTTTAACTTTTGAAAACAAAATAGACCTGGTTTTGAGGCTTAGTGGTGCCCTATTGTGATTAAATGGAGATTAAACAATAAAAAGAGCAGATACCTGCAGAGTTATATTCCGGTAGCTTCTTTTGAACATCATTGTCTATTTCGTTGACATATACCTTTTAAAACAAAGGCCTGATCTTTCAGCAGCAGGATAGAGGATGCAGGTGGTAATGGGTGTGTCCTTCAGTGTTAGTGGCACCAACTGGGAGAGATTTACAGGTGGGGCCCCAGGCCTAACTCCTGAAGCAGTTGAGTGGAGGTGTCTGATTCCCAGGCAGGCTTCTTGGTTCCAGAGTTGGGATTATCCTCTTCCTTCTTCCTTTATTCCTCACTTTTCTTGAACGCTTCCCTTTCTCACTGTCTCTGTACTTTCAAACTTCTCCCTTTCTCTCCTCTTTCTCTCTTAATTCCCTTTCTTTTGTTTTCTTTTGCCCTTGACTGCTATCTTATTTCAGGCTTTGCTCCTTAATTCTTGCCACCTTCTCTCTGACTCTCTCTTGATAGTATCTTCTCTTTGGCTGAGGCAGTGCTGGAGAGAAAGATCCGGTCTGCTCTGCTCCTCACATGGAGGCCGGCAGAACCCCCATCATCTTATTCTTTTGCCTCCCTAGAAGTAACCGTAGTCTGATATCATCATATGCCCTTTACGTACACATTTTTATACTCTTAGCACATATGTCTATACCATTGACAATAGTGTTATTTTGTGTGCCTTAGATTTAACATAAGTGATTTTATATTGTATATAGCACTTTATTTCCTCAGTTCCCCAAAATCATAAGTAAAATCATAGTAAAGTCAGATGACATATTTAGCTAAGCTGTATTCATAGAGTACATCTCAAAAATAGCTCCTTTTCTGTCATCTTTTCATTAGAAAGATATTTAAGAACATAAAACAAGGAAGGTTAATATAAACATTCATCATTTGTAATACTTAACCTATAGCTAAACCTGTAGACTTCATAGTCCAGTAAACAATTATACCCTCCTCTTAAGCAATATGAAGGTGATAGATGAATTCACTAATGTGAGAAATTATTGGAATCTGATAAACTACAAGTAACCAAGTTAGTGATTTGACATCATTAAATTAATTTCTTTATTCTCTGAACTGGTAAAATAGTGTATGGGGAGATGAGGATCTGGCACCTGCTTCATTCAATTTCATTGTATAACTAAAATAAATAAATAAATAAATAAATAAATAAATAAATAAATAGGAAATAAGCTTACCAGTTACAAATTGGTGTAATGCAAATGTTCTTTGGACATCAATTAGTTGGAATGTGACAGATATTTTTCCATAGACAGTTTTATACTCAATGGTTATTTTTCATTCAGCACAGAAAGTCTATTAAATTCATATCATAAATTTGTGGTTTAGAATTGTATTCAAAGTATGAAAGTGCTACCAGAAAATTAATTCTTATATGAGGAAATGCAATATAATTTCCAATTTGAGTTTCTGGGCACATTTACACCTTTGCAGCAATGGGTCAAGAACTTTTGTCTGTAGTCTCTGTTTCTATCAAGCACCAGGAGTAAGGTATCTCCAGATAACAAACGCTAATACTGATTGACAACACTTGGGATTAAACATCCAGCAAGTAACTTGAGAGTTAGCAATTGGGGTTGATAACTCTGATTAAATAGAAGCCAAGGAAAAGATCAGCGAAGAAGCCTCCAAGAGACAAGGCCTAAGGAATTACCAGTCTCATGGACCCCTAATATCATGTGCTTCAACCTTGAAATAGTTTAATCATCACCTCCTTTCTCTTATCTCACTTGTTTTGGGCATCGGTCTTATTTAATTCTCTATGAACGAAAGACCTCAAATTTTGACTTCTACTTTTATCACCAAATAAGTTTATGCATACAGACATGGGGATAAATTGAAAGAGTCAAAAGATGGTATTCATAGACTTTTAATTGTTAAATTTAAGCATTTAAAATATATCACCATATTTATAATATTGTCTTATATTTCTTTAGTTTTTAATATACTTGAATTTCAAAAATATGCCTGAAGACTGACCCTTCCTTAACTCTGAGAAGGCATGCCTACACTCCACCATTCCTAAAGACAAAGAGAATTGTTCATTTAAACTTTCTTTTTGTGATCATAATTATCATCTTTTTCATTTTATTTTTTGAAAGAGCACAAGTTAAGAGACAAACTCTTGGCATAAAGAACATTATTTCTCCTCTTGCAATTGGGAAAGACATCCCTAATTAATGAGAGTGCACTTTCTTGCTGAAACCACACATTGGTCTCAGACTTCTATAAACATAGTATCACAAGGAGTCACTAATATTTATCAGTTAGCAAATAAGGTGAACTATACTCTTGACTTCCAACTTAGATCCTACAGAAAAAGTCAAATCATCAAAATTTGCTAAAATAAATTTTTGTGTATACTAAGGACTAAAAATTTAATTACCTCTAAGAAAAAAAGAGAAACACAGAGACTCTGTCTCTCTCAAGCATCAGTTGAGCTATATATGAAGGAATGCAGGATGTAAAATAATATTGGGGCATATGAGTAAATTGAGAAAAATAATGTAGGACATTGAAGATGTTACCTTGAGATCTTAGAGATGAGAAGAGAGCTTGAGAATTTTCTTTTTTTTGATTTATTTTTATTCTCTCACATAATTCCTATTCTTCCCAAAGTAGCATCCTTCTGTATCAGCCCCATAAAATATTAGAATATTAACATTAATATGAAGGTAAGGGCTACTTAAAAGTAGTAGGCAGATGAAAAGGGAAAGAAAATCTCAAACAGCAATGGTGAAATGTAATCCCTATGGTTCTTAGAAATAACTTCTCGCAGATATTCATAGATAAATGACACATAGAGGATGATGAGTGCTTGTAGTACTTTGAATCCCCAAAAAGTACAGTATCCTTTATGAATTCCAATAAATTTTCTAAATATAATCCACTATGTGTATGTCTCTTGTTTTTCCTAAAAGTCGAAAAAGAGATACATTAAGTTCATGTAGCATGATTCCTGGTATTAGGTGATCTTTAAAGAATAGAACCTCCTAACCCAGAAGTTTCTTATTGTGGCTGCAGGAATCTGTGAATCTACAAAGTGTTCTTTGCATTTTGTGAGCATTGGAATCCCTGGTCGTTTCCACAATTGATAAAATAGGACATACCACAATAGACAGATAAGTAAAGAGGGGAAAAAAATCTTTCAAATATTACCATTATTTTAAGAAGAAAATTAAAATAATTGAACAGCAAACATAGGGTATACTAACTGCTGTAATAGGTCAACCCCAAATTATAGAAGCTTAACACAAATGAAGTCTATTTCACATGATCATTCAGGAGCTCTGCTTTGTTTCATCTTGTAGAATTCTCATGCTCAATATGGATTCCAAAGTCACTCTGTAAGTCATCTCATTTAGCCTGCCAGAGGGGAAACAATCACTATTGGTTTATTGTGGGAGTCTTTATGGTCCAAATCTAGATGTTGTTCACATCTCTTTTGCTACAATCTGTTGGCTTGAATTTAGTCACATAAACACAACTAACTGCAAGATGTGCTGAGAAATGCATTCTGAGTCCACAAATAAGAGAGACCAGAAATAAGAGAAAACAAATTTTGATGAACATCTAACAGTCTCATCCATATCCTACTGTAGGCCTACTTTTTGTTATGAATCGTACTAGATAGCTTCCTTGTGTTTCTCTTGCAGTCATCACAACAACTTAAAATGGATATTATCTTCACTTTATAGTTATAGAAGTCCAAGATTATTTGGACTTGACCAGGACTATCCGGCATCAGAGATGGAGTTTGAGGCTGATTTCAAAATTTAGTCAACAGATCCCAAAGGCCAGTCCATGGACAGCTGCAATAAAATTATTTAGAGAGCATGTTTAAATATAACTTGATGGCAGTAACCCCTGGAGATTCTTATTCAGTAGCTTTGGGTTAAAGCCCAGTAAAACATATATTTTAAAACTCTCTCAGTAGTTCTATATACAGCTAGAATTGAGACCAGCTGCTCTCAGTTTTCCAGAAATATACCACTAAATGGACACTACAGGGGCATTAAAATGAGCAGGAATCAATTGCTCTCATAGGGCATAAACAATAACATCTGACCATTCCCTCTTTCTTTCAATCTTTCATTAAACATGAAGAGAGCACTGAAGTATTCAATGGCTTCTCAGGACAAACTAGTCACATGATGATGATATTTGAATGGTGGCATTTGTCCACAAAAGAGTGAACTGAAGTATATAGTAATTTCAGATGACATTATTTACTAAGCAGCCACAAAATAATAAGTTTGGTAAGACAACCAGATCATTACTCAGCTGGGTAGCATTTGAATTGATGTCCTGAAAGGCTCCCACTGTTTTGTTTCCAAAGCTAAGCCTCCTTCTTAAAACATTGTGAAAATTATCATGGCTGGAAATGATAATGGTTGAATAGAATTTTTGTAATTTCTCCTAACTAAAAGTGTATACTGTACTTTGCCATATTCTCCTAGATCATGGCTGTTCTTTTAAAAATTTTGAATAAATGCAGAAATTTGGCTAAAATACATTTCTTATTTTGAGCTCTTGATATTAGTGTGATCTCTCACTTTTCACCTTCAGAGTACATCTAACTTTGTTCTGTGGCAATTCAAATGACAAATCATCTTTAGGATAAATTAGTCTTTGTGAGGTCTACAAGGAAACATAAAAGGTGTATCCTATAGTTCAGTGTTAAGGAATTTACTGATATCATGTGAAGGGGTTCAGAACAGCCCTCCCAAAGATGTGCCACTTTGGCATGAGGTGTATTCTGAACTAAAGGCAATCAAGACTCTGCAGGCTCAATAGGAACTTTTACCTTTCCCTTAAAAAATTTAAATTGGGTAAAAAGTGGACAGAATAGAGATTTCTCCAAAGAGAAAATACAGATGACTAATAGACATATGAAAATATGCTCAAGGTCACTAATCATCAGAGAAATGCAAATTAAAACTCAAAGAAATATCACCTCTCACCTGTCAAAATGGCTATCATCAATAAATCAAAGAACAACAAGTGTTGGTGAGGATGTGGAGAAAAGAGAACCCTCATATACTATTGGTGGGATTGCATATTGTTATAGCCACTATGGAAAATGGTCTGGAGGTTCATCAAAAAGTTAAAAATGGATCTACTTTTTGACCTATTAGTTGCACTTCTGGATATTTACTCCCCCCAAAACTAAAACAATAATTTGTAAAGATGAATGCATCCCTATGTTCATGGCAGCACTATTTACAATATCCAAGATATGGAAGCAGCCTAAGTGCCCATCAAAAGATGATTGGACAAAGAAGTTGTGGTTCATATATACAATGGAATATTACTCAGCTATAAAAAATGAAATTCTATCATTTGCAACAACATGGATGGAGCCAGAGGTTATTATGCTGAGCAAAATAAGTCAGACAGAGAAAGATAAACACCATATGATTTCACTGATATGTAGAATCTAAGGAACAAAAAGAACAAATGAATTGAAATATAGAGGACCCACAAATATAGAGGACAATTGAGTGGTGGCCAGAGGGAGGGTGTGGGAGTTGCTGGGAGAAAGTGGTGAGGGTTTAAAGAAGTACAAATTAGTAGTTGATAGAGAGTCACGGGGATGGGGAGCACAGCATAAGAAATGCAGACCGAAGTAAGGTAATGGCTATGTTTGTAGAGCCAGAAGGAAGATAGAGTAATAAGGTGGATCGTTTCATAAACTATATAAATATCTAACTAATGTACTGTATACTTGAAACTAATTTTTAAAATCATTTATTTTTATCATTGTAAAATATTTTAACTGGGGGCCTTGACCATAATAAGAGTTATAAAAAATAAATTTTTATGACCTATTTGTATGAAAAGGCAAACATCTAATTACAGAACATATGCTCTTCTTATTTTCCTGTGAATTACCCTCCTCCTTTCTGAAGCCTCAGACCCTGATCCTATTCCTTGGCTCAAGATGACCTATATACTTCATTTTAGCTTTCTATTTTTGAACTTCTCATGTGTGTGGGATTCTTGTGCATATGAAATTAAATGTGTTTTTCTCTTGTTAATCTGTCTCATGTTGATTTGATTTTTAGACCAGCTGATAAAACCTTTGCAAGGTAGAGGAAAATTCTTCCTCCTCAACACAAGTATATGTATATGTGTATATATGTATAAATTCTAAATTGCCAAACATAAATACATTGTTAGGGAGCTCACATACCTTGAAATTACCAGCTATTACTTAAGTCCAAATTTATCAGGCTATAAAATTCCAGAACAAAAATAATTTACATAGTTTCCTCTATTTAATTTCAAAGGAATTCAGGAAATTTTGGTGCTTGTTAAAATGCTCACTCAACATATACATAAGTGCGCACATTTGGACAATACCTAATATAAGCCATTATTTGAAACTATAGATAGCTCACTTAATAAAATTGCAAAGTCTGCTGTTCTCTTTGTTTTTTGAAATTATTTCCATGTGTTATAATTTAGCATGGTATAATTTGTTTGGAAAATTAAAGTAATAAAACCTTAGTTTGTTGTGTGTCTGAATGGTGGCAATGACTGTCTCAGTGGGTGGCTGCAAATGTGGAGAAAGTCATTGTCAAGATATGCAGACAGAATAAATACTATTTACTGAGTGCTAATGTATAAGAACTAATAATAGACATATTGTTGCATGAAAAAATTACCTCCCTAGGAGAACTTGAACAGTCAGCTTTAGTGAAGTTAACATGCATATGTTTTCCTTCTAAACCACAAAGTTAACCTGGAGAAAAAAGGAAACCAGAGCAGGTCTCTCTTTGTCATCTTTCTGTGCTGCATTATCTGGAGTTATGTGATAGACTGTTAAGTTAATAGTAATTAATGATGATTATAATTGTTGGGTTGTTAATATTTTAGAAGCATGATAAAATGATTATTGTAATCATGTGAAACACCAGGAACACATAATTGCGATAATGTTGGCTATTATTTTGGTAATTTAGAGAATTTGTGCATAATAAGAGATCAGTTAGGGGCAACTTTGGAAAGAGTATATGAGTATGCATGTAAGAGGAAAATTATTAAAGGGTAAAGCTAATCGGCTGGACCAAAACTTACTAGAATTGTTTGTTCTCAGACTTTCTTCTGCAGGGAGTTTTGAATAGTCCCAGTGCAAGTTCTCTTAAAAAAATAGCCAGATTTTGGAAAGATCCTTTAGACATGGATCTATAAATTTCTAATTGCCAAGTCACAGAAACCTTCTATAAAGATCTGATGTACTGAGATTTGAAACTGTTAGCATGGACCGAAGACAACGATGCGCTCTAAGTGGATCCCATATAGTTGTTTTGTTTTTTTTTTTCTTTCTCTGATGAATTCTTTTAAAACTACTATTGGGCTTGTCTTTGCTTTATAAAAATTTAGTCAAGACTGGTAATCATGATCCTACTGAATGGTGAATATATGAAAGTGGCAGACTCCTTTAAGTGCTTTTGTTGAATTTTTCAGATAATCTCACAACAATCTTGAGGTCAGTAATATTATTAAACCCATTTTACTAAAGAGGAAAGAGAGACATAGAGATGCTAAATAGCTTGTCCAAGGATGTATAGTTTGCAACTAGCAACGTTGTTTATCAAACCCAGGCACGCTGACTCCTGAATTCAAGATCAAGGCCATTTCTCTATACTACTGTTTATAGAATTTAAAAACTATATGGGCACGGAAGCACATTGTGAGGTTTATCATTTTCTGATCCTTCGTCTGATCCTTCTTAAGGTAGTGGCCCAGATGATTTGCTGAATCAGAGTGAGATATATCAAGACAATGACATGAGAGTAAGAATAAAAATGATTATGTTAGAAGATAATTATGTATTACTGACAGGGTATTTGAAACATATACAAAATCTGAGAGGTTAAAAGTGATGTTCAAAAATGAAAACTAGAAGAACATAGGTATGTGTGAGTAAGATGCAAGGGGAGAACAAGGTGAGGAGGTTCAGGATAGGGAGTATAAATAGGGCTAATGGGAACAGGGGTCATTTTTATGGGTGTTCTCCATGGGTGGTTCATAGGTGGATTAATTGCAATATGTAGTAAAATAAGAGGTAATTAACTAAATCGCTAAAAAAAAAAAAAAACAAATTTGTTGCTCATTATTAATTCGTCTCCAATATTTATCCCTGATATTTTATATTTTGAAATACATCAGATGCTTAAATTTACAAAATAAAATCCATAATTGTACAACTATGGTATAATTCTTCAAAAATAAGACTTACAGGGAAGTCATAGGTTATTTTGGACATCTTATACAAATCTGTAAAATCATGAATAAACTAGAGACATGATATTAACTTTTTTACTTTAATTTTATTTTTCTTTACCTCTAGTGTGCTTTTTTTCTTGTTTTTATTTTCTTATAGGAAAAATACATGCTCTTCTCTATCTAATACTTATCTTTGCATCCTTGCTTATGGTCCTTTCCTTACATGAATGTTGTTCTCCTTCTTCACAGATTATCTTTGTCCATTTTGTTTCCAGTTTCAGATCAAGTTAATGCTTTTCGGAGAAATTTTCTTTGACTGTCTAAATGCAGACTGACCACCCTTTGTCTGATTTTTAAAAAAGTAACACCAACTTAAGGTTTAGAAAATGCAGTGTTTGTATATTCTAGCTTCTCAGCTAAATAACAAGGCTTTGAGGATAACGAATAATTAGATATCTTTCTTTGTATATACAGATGGTCCCTGACTTACAAATGACTTACAATGGTGTGGAAGCACTACACATTCAGTAGAAATCATACTTTAAATTTTGAATTTTGACCTTTTCCTATGTGGTACAATACTCTCCCCTTGATGCTGGGCAGCAGTAGCAAGCCACAGCTACCAGTCAGCCACATGATGACAAAGGTAAACAATTGATATTTTACAGCATACTGTGTTGACAAACTTTTTTTGAATAGTGTGTTTTATATTTTTACATTCCATCATGTCTATAAAACACCCATCTGTGTCTCCTGCTTTCAGTGAAAATAAAAAGAAAGCAATTACTCTTCAGACAAAACTTAAGATAATTGCGCAGCTGGAGACCGATGTATGTGTTCTGAGTATGCTTAAAGTAGGCTAGTAAGTTGTGATGTTTGGTAGGTTATGTGTAGTAAATGCAGTTTTGATTTACAATATTTTTAGCTTACAATGGGTTTTTGGATGGGACCCACCAAAATTTAAGGAGCATCTGTATATTGACTGAGGTATCATTGAGTGAATTATAATAATCAACTATCATTTACTGAATATTTACCCTATGCCAGTTTTTAGATGCTAGATTAGAAGGGATGAAAAAATAATTATCAAATAAATACCCGGTCGTTTTCTCAAGCATCTTGTCATTTGTTGGAGAAAGTATTTTAGTCACAATATGCTAGGTTTCACTGCCATAACAAATGCCTTCTTACAAACAAAAATAGTTTGTATGTCTCACAGTTCATATCTACTGACAATCAGCTAAGCTCTGCTTCATGATCTGCATTCCAGGAGCCAGGCTGACAAACAGACCTTCTGATTACCACGGCAGAAGTAAAGGAAACATAGCCAATCATGTGCTGGCTTTAAAGCTTTTCCCAAAAATCACACATAGCATTCCCTCCTACATCATTTGGCAAAGCAAGTTACTTTTGTACTGCTTAGTTCTACAAGGCTGGGATATATCATTCCCTGGGTGGGGTTGAGAGGTGGACGAAATTTCATAGAAGGAATATACAGTGAATTGTAACACAAGTTACCTCAGGGAGAAAGGCATGTAATAAGCTAATGATGATTGCTGTCAGAATGGTATACATAGTGTCCTCTAGGAAGCTACCCACAGTGGAGAGTGTCAGATCACCCGCTTTCAGCATTGGAAAGGATGTTAAAATCATTTAACTAACGATCTATTGAAGGCAATCAATAAATACTTTTGATAGAGATTAAAAGAAGTATCAAATGAGATATAAAAGAATAATCTATTCTAGAAAATTATTTTGGAATTCTACACACATATAGCATCTTGTTGGACTGATGTTAACATCTGAAATTATCTTTACAAAAACATTAATGATAATGAATAATTCTCCCAACAAATAAAAGCTCATGAAACTGGATTTTAAAAGGCTGATGAGTACCTTTATTTTGCTAAAATCTATCTGTTCACTCTTTCAAACCACATAGTGAAATCTGAGTATCTATTTTCACCATTTTTCTGTTTTATATAAATTTCACTATCATTCTTTTCATATAATAAAACAAGATATGCTCATTGTATAATATATAAATTATGTGTAATCTATATAAATTTAGTGGATATTTCATATTCATTTGCTAATAGTTTGATCATGTAATATGATATTACAAGTTTCATTGAGTGGAGTGGAGTGAAGATATTTTATCTTTGTATAATTATATATTTTGTAAAATTAGTCATTCGAGTACAACACGAGCCTGATGTGGTAATAAATACCCTAATGATGTAAATTTGAATTAGATTTTTCTATAGCTCTATTAAAATAAATCTAAAAATTATGACCACTCAGTCCTAAAAATGATAGAATATGTATAAAAGAGTAATCTGGTAGATAATGGTCTTTTTAAAAGTTGATTCTTTCCTCAGATTCCTTTCCAGAAAAAAACAAATCAGTTCATGTCTATAAAATGGGTAGGTCCTTATCCATTCATTAAAGATGACATGGCAAAATTAAACTACAGGTCAAGGTTCTGCCATATCAAATAGTTGCACATTTAAGGTTTAACCCCAGCTACAATGTTACCCAGGGTAAGAACTGCTGCTCTCCCAACCAATGATGACCTCCTGTAATGGAAACCAAGATTTTCCACGGCCTTCTGAGATTAAAAGACTTGGCTACCAGCTGTCATTATGCAACTTAAAAGCATTAGAACCATGAGGACAAGTCGCTTGAGAAGAACCTGTTTTCCAGCTTGGCTTATTACTTATAAATTGTCACCAACTATGAGATATGTGGGTGATTACACAACTTTTAATCCTCTTTTTGCAATTTTCTATAAAATAATCTTTCTATTTATTGTGACTTAAGTAATAAACATATATATAAAACACCTTAAACAAAACATTAGCAACTTAAGTTCATCAATATAAAAAAGGTTAACAAATCATAACCACACTAGATTTATCTCAAGGATTAAAGATATCTACACTATTCAAACATCAATCAATATAATTACCCATGGTAAGAGAATAAAGTAGATAAAATCATATGATCTTTTAAAGAGTAACAGAAAAAAAAAATTTGATTCTACATTCATTTATGATAAAAAGTATCAGTAAATAGAAAAGGAAAGGATCTTAATTTGCTAAATAATAAATTAATATTAACAAAAATTTTATGTCAAATATCCTCATGATAAAATGTTGAAAGCTTTCACTTTGAGATGAAAAGACAAAGATGTATGATATCACTACTTGTATTCAACTTTATGCTATCAGTCTTAGTGCAATAAGTCAAGAAAAATAAATAAAATGCAAAAAGATTAAAAAGAAAAAAAGTTATTATTTGTAATTTGCAGTTACCATGATTGTCTAGTTAATAAATCTGTAAAAATCTACAATAATTTAGTAAGGTTGAAACAACAACAACAAAAACAAAAACAAGAACAATAAGAAAACAAAACAACAACAAAAAACAATAAACTATTGCATTCTATGTATAACAGCACCAGAAAATGAAATTCCTAGGAATACACTAGTAATAGCAAGACTTTAGTACAAAACTTCTAAAAAGTTATTAAGAAAAATTAAAGACCAAAAAAATAAAGGAATATACTATAGTTATGTTTGGAAAACCTACTGTTTTAAATATGTCAATTGTCATCAAATAAATGCAATGCAATCACAATTACAATCCCAGAAGTTTGGAAGAAAAATAATGACCTAATTTTAAAATTTATATAGAAATGCAAAAGGCAAAGAATAGGCAAGACTTTCTGAAGAAGATGAACTAAATAGAAGCATTTGTTCCTCCAGATATCAGAGCTGCCATATATTATAAAACTTTGATAATTAAAACAGCACATATTATGCAAATGGTGGATACATAGACCGGTAATAATGAATAAGGTGCCCAGAAAACACCCATGCATGAAAGGAAAGTCGAATACTTTAGAAAGACTCAATGAAGCTAGATTTCTAAAAATATATCATTATTTAATTAGATGTGGGTGAGATACACAGAAAAAGACATGAAAAAATAGTTAAAATCTGAGAGCATTCTCTGTTCAGATTAGTTCTTAAGTCTCTTTACATTCTTGATTTTCTTTAGGAAAACCAAAACTTGAAATTATACATAATGCACTATGGTTGAGTTTATAATTAAAAACAAACAAACAAACAAAAAACCTGAGGTGGAGCTGATGTCAGAGGATCCATATATACTCAATTCAGATCTTTGGCAGTAAGGCAAAATTTTGGTGAATAAATATGTAATTATCTACTGTAGGTTAAGTTTATGTTATTATCATCGTTTTATTTTTTGCTTTATTAGCATTATTCTTTGACTAACTACCATGATTGAATATATGATATAAAAAGGTTTTGATTATGCTTTTAATTATGTATATTAATGCATAATACAAAATAAACTTACAAGCAAAGACCAAACTTGGAAGATTTATTTGGTGACATCTATAATTTTACTCATTGTCCTCACTGCAACTTAAATATATCTGATAGAATTTATTCTGGGACAGGAAAACTGATGTGGGGAGAAATATATTTTTCAAATGTTAGTTTTCAATAAGATATGGGTAAGATGTGATTTAATTTTCAATATAAGAAAATAGATTTTTTCTGTAACTAAAAACTGAACACACAGAAAAAGCTGTTGGCTAACAAGAATACTATCGCAAAACTATTTGATTTCTCATAAAGTAGGATAACCTCATGCTTCTGTAAAGCACAACCATCCTATCTCCTTGTATTTGATTTCATGTTTAGTTACATACTTCTGTTAATTAAGGACACATTTTTAAAGTAACTTATTTTTCCTAACATTGCATGATCATTTTTCTTAGATGTTAAGGAAATATTTTTAAACAGATTTTTTTTTCTTACTCTTTTTTCCTCAAAATTTTTTTAAGTGAAATAAAATTTAGTTTCTTTTATTAAAATAGTATAGGTAGGTGGCACATTTACATAACTTAGAAAATTAAAATGTGCAGAAGAATATATAATGCCTGGTTCTTAGCTCGACCTCTTAATATCTTGCTGTATATAATAAGTGTAATCAGTATTGTTTTACTAAATTTTGGAACCTTAGTTGTTCATGTATCATCTTATTATATGTTTCACATGTAAATTTAAACAGCAAACATATCTCACCTTTAATTTTTCAAAGTAAATTTAATATATGTGGGGGTTAAAGGTAAGTATGTGTACTAAAAATAAAGATATTTGTGACTTGACATATTTTAGCACAATGTCAGCTTAAAAATGAGCAATTATTTTGACATATATTTTCTATCAAATATTGAAGTCCTCTTGATTGATAAATTGATCTATTATTATTTTTTTTTAGTTTTAATTAGAAAATGATGCTTATTCTACACAAATCCCTGGCATGAAGAATATAAATGTTTTAAATAGGTTTTGCCAGTTGGATGCTCCACCCAAAACTTCAGTTCTATAGCAATGTCATAAAA
Source organism: Pteropus alecto (assembly GCF_000325575.1). NCBI lineage: Eukaryota > Metazoa > Chordata > Mammalia > Chiroptera > Pteropodidae > Pteropus > Pteropus alecto. The sequence goes on along the minus strand of NW_006443138.1, from coordinate 22,868,340 downwards.
GCAAAGAAAATTTAAAGATTATCTGAGTGGAGAAATCTCATATATTTGAACATGTAATGACGGTGGTAGTGAAACTGGGAGTTTAGACACAATGATAAAAGTACCCAATGAAAGTACGCCCTGCACAACATTCTAACTGCTCCTGGAATAATAGGTTTGTGTTTTTGGCTATTCTGGGCTCATTTTCTCCAGGCCATTTTCTGAGCTTTGTTAAATGCAATTTTTTTTTGTTAAATCTGTGAGCTGTCCAATTATGAACGTTTTTTATGCTGAATCTGATCAGCTTTAGTTTCTGTTTTTGCAATAGGAACTCTGGTAAAAGATTACAGTGCACTAAAGTTAGACTCTATCACTGTCAAGTGCAACCTCAAACTGACAAAATAAATGAACCATCTTTAACTTGAAATAGTTACTCTCAGTCAACTAAATGTCTTATTTCTTTTTAAACATGAGAAGATAATCTCTAGAATGGCTTCAATCTGTGTTTTTAAAAGTTCAAATGACACAGTAGGGGTAGGAAAATGATTCTATTTGATATTATAATAAAGATAAGCTTCATTTCTCCCAGTATATCCTGCTACTAAGAGTGACTGTGATATTTGAAATTTCCTGAACCACCATTTTAACTATACTAATGAACAAATTACGTATCTGTCCATTACTTTCACCAGTGTCTTTATAAAATTAACCTTATAAAATTACTTTTCTACAAACTCTACCTAACCATGTTTTTACAAATTAAGAGTCCAGTGTGTTTTGAATCTTGCAAAGAAAATTTTGTTGTTCATTATTTTGGACTATCATGATCTAAAACAATTGCTAGTAGTTTATCAATTAGATTATAATTATTCTTTAAGATTTTTATTAAAATATAGCTAACAATATTTTATTAGTTTCAAATGTACACAATAGTTATTCAACATTTATATACTTAATGAAGTGATCACCATGATCAATCCAGTAACTGCTTGACTCCATACAATGTTATCCCTATGTTATTGGCTATATTCCCTGTGCTATACATACATCCCCATGACTTACTTTGTGGTATACCTAAAAGTTTAAACCTCTATTTCCCTTCACCTCCCCCTCTTTAAAAATTGTTCAATTATAGTTGACATTCAATATTATTTTATATTAGTTTCAAGTGTACAGCTTAGAGGTTACATTGTATATAATTTACTAAGTGATCCCCCTGACTAGTCTAGTACCCACCTAGTCACATTTTATATAATTTACTAAGTGATCCCCCTGACTAGTACCACCTGGGTACTAGACTAGTCAGGGGGATCACTTAGTAAATTATATAAAATGTTATTAATTATATAAAATGTTATTAGTTATTATTACATTATTGACTATATTCCTCATGCTTCACATCTCCATAATTATCAATTTGTAATTCTTAATCACTTCGCCTTTTTACCCTACCTTCCAACTCCCCTCCCATCTAGCAACCATCAGCTTGTTCCCGGCATCAGTGAGGCTGTTTTGTTTTGTTCTTTTATTTTGTTCTTTAGATTTCACATATAAGTGAGATTATACGGTATTTGTCCTTTTCTGTCTGATTTATTTCACTTAGCATGATACATTCCAGGTCCATCCACGTTGTTGCAAATGGTAAGATTTTATTATTTTTTATGGTTAAGTAATATTTCATTGTATATATGCACCACATCTTTATCCAATCGTCTATTGTTGGGCACTTATGTTGCTTCCATTCCTTGGCTATGATAAATAATGCTTCAATAAACATATCCATTAGATTTTTGACTCTGAGATAACATATTTAATTTCTCTGTGCTTATTTTGTCAAAGTAAAATCATGATAATACTTCTACTGTAATTTATTAGGAATTTGTCACCATATTAACAGTACTTAGATCTACCGGAAAAGGAAAGATAAGTAATACTTAGTCTAGGTACTTAAAAGAACTTAAAAGAAGAAATGGTCAAAGCTAAATGCAAGGCATAAGAATAAATTTTTATAGCAGTCCAAATATGGCAATTGTTTGAAGGGTTATTTAATCTGGGCCTCAAAGGGTGAGATTGAAATATGCAGAAATATAGAAGCAGAGTATTCTCGGGATTAGGAATTGCATTTAAAAGGTAAAAAAGAGGCTTTTTTATGAGCTGTATTATGTTTGTACAATGATATAATAAATGTAGTTTAGAGAAGTTAAAAAAGATAAAAAATAATACCTTATATTCTACCAATCAAATATACTTACTCTTAACACTTAAAATTCTTCTGTAGATTTTTCAAAGCATTGATTTATGTATAATATGTAATGCTGTTTTATACGATTGGAATTACATGATACCTGGTATTTCGCAACTTATTTTTTTCATCAATATATCATGGATTTTTCAAAATGTCAATAAATATTAGACTGTTAGAAAAACTTTAATGGGTGCATAATTTTCAACTGTAAGTGTGGATAATATTTTACCAATTCCATTCTGAATTTGGTTTGTTTCCAATTTATCGATATTAAAAATACTTCAATGATGAAGTTATGGTCTGTCTTTTATCGCTCTAAATGTTAAATCTTAAGTTGAATTAGATGTTGGAAGGCTATAATATACATAGTATACATTTTGTTTGTATTACCAAATTATCTTCCAGTAAAGACCTTTAAAATGTATAGTTTCAACAAAAATGAGAGAAAGAATATCTTGAAGAGAAGTTGATACTTAGGAGAAATTGAGATTTGATAAGTACCATGTTTTGTAAGCTTTGGCCCAAGGACAAGTTATGGTTGCTATATGGTACTAGGTGACTAAAGTTTCAAAGAAATTCTGCCATCTTTCTGGTCTGAGAAACCAGGAGAAAAAGAACTTGGTGGTCATAGCCAGTAAAAGTGAGGGGTCGATCCTAGCTATAAAACAGCCAGAAGAGGATCGTCAGCATATAGACTGCCAAGTCTCCAGCTGAATCCTCAACTAGACATACCCAGTACATAATCAAAGGGATTCGGCTAAAGATAAAGGTCTAAACCAAATTTTAAGTTGATGCTCTAAAAACCAGCTTAGCAATTTGTGTCTCTCCAAGTAAATTGTCTAGTAAAACAAAAACATAAGCAAACTTCAGAATAATGTAACATTCAAAATAAGTTTTTTTATGTTTGAAGAAGAAAAATGTGACTCATTCTAAATGTATATAATCAATAGGAGACATCAAGGTGACTCAAATATTGAAATTGTCATAGAAGGACATAAAAATAGCTCTAATAATTATGGAAAAAATGAACTTGTGATGAATGTAAATATAGTAATTTTGAGCACAAAAATAAAAGATTTATCAGACTGGCTCAAAAGAAGACTAGAGATGACAGAAGAAAGAGTGAAATTTAATAAACATTAATAGGCACTATTTAATTTTAATAACAGAGAAAAAATTAAAACATAGTGTCTCAGAAACTTGAAAGACAATATCAAAACGTCTAATATATGTGTAATTAGAGTCATAGGTAAAGTGGACAAAAAAAATGGAACAAATACTACTAGAATTAAAGTTAAAAATTTCTCAAATTTGGTGAAAGAAATGAATTTACATATTCAAACAACACACCAAACTTTAAACAAGATAAATGCAAAGAAAACCAGTCTAATTGTGTTGTTCAAGCTAACTAAATAAAATTCAAATATCAAAAAATATATATTTATAATAAAGGATAGGAGTAAAGGTGAATAGTCCTATAAAGTAACAAAATGCTTACATTTTTCATAAAGTAGTCCAAAGTTAACTGTAAGTAGATCATGAAATAGGTATTAAGATACCTATTGTAATTTCTAGAGCAAGCACTATAATAATGCAAAGACATATGTGTAAAAAGCCAATAGATTAACTAAAATGATATCCTTGAAATGTACTATGGTTATCTAGCACAGTGGATAAAAGTATGAGTTAAACATACACGACAATAACCATAAGTACCACTTCTTAGTCACAAATATAGGAGTAACAAGTTAACAAGTCATTTAAAAATAACCTTGCTAAATCCTGTCATTTTTATAAGTTAGTCAACACTGACATATGGAGTGACAGCTCAGAGAAATTTGATTTGGAGAGTTAAAAAAAAAATAAAACAGACGTTGCCATGGTATCAAATAGTAGTAAAGAGATTTACTTTTTATAATTTTTTCATTCTCCAGATCTATATATCTATATTCCTATATATATTCTTCCAAAAATTAAGATAAGAGAACAAATTGGCACAAAACATTGAGTTATTTACACAATAAAATATTATGTTACAATAAGAATTAACTGATTAATGGCTGAGTCATGTTAAAAATAAGAAAAATACTAGCAATCAACAAAAAGAAGATATTCAAACCGACAGTAAATGCATAAAACTATCCACAACATTCTTGTTGTCAGGGAAATGAAAATTAAAATAACATTATAATTCTACCTCGCAAGCCTCAGAATGGCTAAAATGAAAAGTGTTGGTGAGGAAGTAGAGCAACTGAAATCCCCGTGACTGCTACTTTACAAAACTGATAGTATTGACTACATCCAGACATATGTATACACTGCGTTTCTGTAACTTTACTGCTAAGAATATATGCATATGAAATGCATACATATATTTAGTAATTAGCATACTCTAGTATGTTCATAACAATATCTACACAGGTCAAAAACTAGAAACATCCAAATGCCCCTAGACAATAAAACGAATAAGTAAAATTTTCACTAAAAAGATTATTTAAAAAATAATGACATGTAAAATATTTTAAGTTGCATTAAAATATTTTATCTATCTATCTATTTATTTATTTATTTATCTATCTATCTATTTATTTATTTATTTTTATGGTGACGTTGGTTAACAAAATCCAATAAGTTTCAGCTGTACATTTTAACAGTAAGGCATATATATATTTACACCATGTGTTCACCTCCCCATAGTTAGATTTCTTTCTGTCACCACATATTTGACCCCCTTCATTCTGTCTACCTCCTCCCTTGAATTAAAATAGCACATAAAAAAGTAGCAGAGATAGTCAATAAATAATTCTTTGGCAGATCAACAAAATCATTTAAAGAATATTAAAATAAAATTAAAGGTAAAATAATACAGAAAATGATTCAATAGTCATCATGATAAATCCCAGGGATAGGTTTGTTTTAAATCTTAAAAATAATGGAAAATTTGTTTTAATTTTTTAAAATAAAGTTGTTTGAAGGTAGAAATCACAAACAAAATGTACAGAAAATATTAGCAATTAAAGCACCATTTATAGACATTAAAGAAATGTGAATAATGCTATATATTTGAAAACTTGTAATTATTTAGCAAGAATAAGAATAAATGAACCAAACCAAATTTGTTGTATATAAGGATTATCTGTGGTGCTTAAGTAAAATGCAAACTCTACAAAAGTTCTGATAATTTACATTTGTGTTGTGGCATAGGGATCAACCTTTTAGAAACTATCCTGAAATTCTAATGCAGGTGATCTTTGGAAGGCTCTTTGAGAAATAGTAACCAAACATTCAACTCAAAATTCTGTTTACCAAATGGAAAAGGGAAAATCTAGCTTTAGGTAAAGCTTTCTAAGCACCGTACTGACACAAACATTCAAAACAGTAAGATTAAACCTTATTTGTATTACTAGAGGGTGAAACAAAAAACTTATAGAAAGGAGAGAATATATTTTTACTTTCTTCTTTATACATTCTTTGATCTTGAGTTCTGCCTTGGAATTTTTTTAAAATTGATTAATTAATTTATTTTTCTGGTGACATTGGTTAACAAAATACAATAAGTTTCAGCTGTATATTTTAACAGTAAGGCATATATATATATGTACGTATATATATAAATATATATATATTTACATGATGTGTTCACCTCCCATAGTTATATTTCTTTATATTTCTATATTTCTCTATAGTTATATTTCTTTCTGTCACCACGTATTTGACCCCCTTTACTCGGTCTACCTTCCATCCCCTACCCTATAGTACATGTCCATGAGTCTCTGTTTGTTTGTCTGCCTTGGAATTTAATTCACAAACATGAAGCCAGTTAAGGAAAAACGTTAATGCCAATGCTTATGTTGTTCTTTGAACTAATTCTGTGAAGGCGCAGACATCGGTAAGGCAGCAAACCATAACCTCAGAAAAGAGGTAACTTATACCAGGTTCTTCTAAAGCAGAAATGCTCACAGGTCTTAAAGAAAAATGGCATCTAATTTCTACTTTAAATTATTCAGTATTTTCTGTGACTGTCTATTATACCCCTAAGAAATTGCTGCCTTGGAGAAAGAGAAAGAGCTTGTTCTCACGTTTTTGTTACCAAAACAGAACTAAGAAAAGGGAGAATGGTATGGTATATGAGTTACATTACAATAAAGCTATTTTTTAAAAAGATAAGAGAAACCAAGATATCAGCAATGTACAGATCCAATTACAAAGGAGTGATTAATTTTGCAAGTTATTTTACCTAAATAATAAAAGGAAGGATAGTTCTAGAATGCTACATGACTTGAAGAAATAATTATGCTTGGATGACCACAGAAAGCTAATACTTTTTTATAGTACTTAAATTTTGTAATACTACTTGATTGATAAACTTTCCTTGGAACACAGCACATATTTTGGCTCATGAGTTTCCAGAGGAAAGAACAGCTCATATAAAAGGGCTAGCAATTGTGGTAACATTAATATTGAGTAAACAAATAAAAAAATATATTAATTAAATTCTGGTTTTTACTTTCTAAAAATTCATCTAAATATTCTAGAAGAATATAAACTCACCAAACTGTCAAGTGATTAAGTATTAAAATGTTTTTTAGGTGATGTAAGCTCTATGTATTTTAACAGAGTAGGAAATTGTGATCTTTTTATTAGAGAAACAAATATTTTTAGTGGGTATGCCCTTTTTTAATATGAATTATTCTGAGCCACTGTCATCCTCAGAAAGAAAGAACAGGTTTTCTTACTTCCTCTCTGTTTATTACTTTGACTACTACAACTTATTGGAGGTTTCCATATAGAAATAGTTTTCAGCACATTTATTTTTCTTATACATTAGTTCCAGCTCTACAAGTTCTGCCTCTGAATAGAGACTAAAACAAGTCTGAAAAATGTATGAGTACAAAGAGAAATTTATATGTGACATTAAACAAATTGACTGTATATCATGGTTACCCAATAGACTAAGTACTCTGAGTAGTATTAACATAAGGCTTTATTGTGAAATCAATCTTTTCTAAGATGTAGCAGAAGAGTTTATGGGCCAAATATTTATTTCTCTTATGATCTACAAATGTTTAAAGATTATAGTGGCAAGATTTAATTAACACCAGTATTTGTTATTTTCAAGATGCCAAATATATATATATATATATAATATTAAAATGTCTTTTACTTTAAAGCAAATACAGCTTGTTCTTTTTTCCAAAGAATGTTAAGGAGATGCTGACAACTGGCTAATATTTTTAACATAATTAATGGTATGTTATTTTGAATCTTTCAAGCAATGCACCATTTGTTTTTTAATCTCCTTATATTTAGACATAATAGAACAGTTTAAAAATATGAATTAAACAAAGTCGTTAAACTGTGATGGAATTTTAAGATATCCTCTTGTCCATTGCCATAACTCTACCAGTAAAGTTAGTATGTCCTGATAGTACCGAAATGACAAAGGAAGTTCTGTGGTCGCAAAACTTAAATTAAGGCAAGTAAAAAGACAATGACTAATCATTTCAAGTTACAGAGCATAATCAAAATCAGAAAAATAATTCAAACTGGATCGAAGTATTAAATAGCTAATTTAAAACTTATGGCCTTGGATATAATTTAAACACATAATTGGGCCCAGTAAGATGGGAAGATCACCAAATTAGAGGTCAAGATCCCATGAGTCTTGGTCTATTCACTGCCTTTATGACCTCAGTTTCCACATCTATAAAAAGAGGATATTGAACAGAGTCCTCAATGATCCTTTCCCCCCAGATTTTATGGTTTATTTTTTCAACCAAAATATATATTCTCTTTGGATATTTCTATTATCACAGAATTACATAGTTCTTAGATATTCATTGTATTGGAATCATAACATTTATTTTAGCTTACTTTTAACTGGAAAATCTCTGGAGAATATTGGAATTACACAACAGTTGTCTTCCAATCTAATCTGATAAAGGTTTATTAAATATTTATATAATGAAAATAAATTGCAATGGTAAAATTATGAAAACATAAAATTTCAGGCCAATGTTGGGAGATAAAATATTGTAAAGATTTAGTATCATCCATGTTGCTATGTGTTTCATAGTCAAGTTGACTATAAAACAAATGAAAAACGAGCACACTCTTTTTGTCTCTGAGATGGTGAATAGTAAATCATACTGATTACATTATAAATCAACTGCTACTTATCCTAATTGAAGAGACTCACTTTTAGTGGAATGTGCCCTTCTCTTGTTTTCCTTTGTGATTGGTGGTCACTGATCCATCCACATTCTTTTTTTATTCAAATTTTTAATTTATTTTTCAGTTATAGTTGACATACAATATTATATTAATTTCAGGTGTAAAATATATTGATTATACATTTATATACCTTACAAAGTGATCCTCCGCATAAGTCTACTACTCACCTGGCACCATATATAGTTATTACATTATTGACTATATTACTTATGCTGTACTTTATATCCCTGTGACTGTTTTCACAACTGGCAATTTGTGCTTCTTAATCCTTTTTACCTTTTTCACCCATCCCCCAACTCCCTTCTCATCTGGCAACCATTGAATTGTTCTGTTTCTGTGAATTTGTTTCTGTTTTGTTCATTTATTTTGTTTTTTAGATTCTACATATAAATGAAATCATATGATATTTATCTTTGTCTGACATTTCACTTAGCATAATACTCTCTAGGTCCATCTATATTGTCACAAATGGCAAGATTTCATTCTTTTTTATGGCTGGCTAATATCCTTTTGTATATATATGTACCACTTCTTTATCCATACATCTATTGATGCACACTTAGGTTGCTTCCATATCTCAGCTATTATAAATAATGCTGCAGTAAACATAGAGTACATATATCTTTTCAAATTAGTGTTTTAGATTTCTTTGGGTAAATACCCAGGAATGGATATGCTAGGTCATATTTTTAACTAATTCTATTTTTAACTTTTTGAGGAATCTCCATATTGTTTTTCATAGTGGTTGAACAAATTTACAATGCCACCAACAGTGCCTGAGGGTCCCCTTTTGTTCACATTCTTGCCAACACTTATCTTTTGCTGATTTATTTACAGTAGTCATTCTGACAGGTGTGTAGTGATATTTCACTGTGGTTTTGATTTGCATTTACCTAATGATTAGTGATGTTGAGCATCTTTTCATGTGCTTGTTGAACATCTGTATGTCCACTTTGGAGAAATGTCTATTCATGTCCTCTGCCCATTGACTTCATTAGATTGTTTGTTTGTTGATGTTGAGCTGTATAAATTCTTTATATATTTTAGATATTAATCCTTTATCAGATATATTATTTGCAAATATCTTCTCCCATTCAGTATGAGGCATTTTCATTTTGTTGATGGTTTCCTTTTCACAGTCTTTATCTCATTGGATATTCTTATCCTTTTTGTCATAGATTAATTGACCACATAGGTGTGGGTTTTTTCCTGTGCTCTCTATTCTGTTTTGATTTCTATAATCTTGTAGTATAGTTTGATATCAGGTAGCAAGATTCCTTCAACTTTGTTCTTTTTTCTCAATATTGTTTTAAGAAATTAAAAAAAAGAATCCCATTTACAATTTCATAAAAGAAAAACATAAAATACTTAGGAATGAGTTAACCCAGGAGGTAAAAGACTATTACTCAAAAACTATAATACATTTCAAAGAAATTGAGAAAGATACAAATAAATGGAAGGGTATACTGTGCTCATGGATAGGAAGAATTAACATTGTTAGAAAGTGCCATACAACCCAAAGCAACGTACAGATTCAATGCAATTTGTATCAAAATACCAATGGCATTTTACACAGAACTAAAATGAATAATCCTAAAATTTATATGGAACTGCAAAAGACCCTGTACAACCAGCCACTTTCCTCTTAGTCTCCATTGTAACCAACAGTATGCCTTTCACATGAGAGAAAAGTATGACTTCACTGATTAAAGATTTATTTGTGTCAAAATTAATTACACTTAAAGGACTCTAATCTTGGTCCATCTGCCTTCTGTGACATTCTAATGTAACTTTGGATTTCTCCAAGAGAGCTAAACTATTTTTCCCCTTTGGTTCTCTATTTGTTCATTCATTTAATAACTATTTAAAGAGTACCACATACATGTCAGTTTTGTTTTAAGCAATGTAAATATAATGATGATTTTTAAAAAGTCAGGTACTAGTTTATATATCTGGTTCGGGAAAAGGCAGATAAATTAAAAATAAAGAGATTAGTTACATATAAGTGCTCTAACGTAAGTAAGACAGGGTGATGAGATTGAGAAAAAACTATGGTAGAATTAGGGGGTATGAATGTGGATAGAGTTGTCAGGAAAATCCTCCATGATGGCTTACACTTAAATTATGAGGAGAAAGTCATAAGAATACTTAAAGGAAGAACTTTATAGCCCTGACTACATATCTGTCTGATCTGTCTCACTTCTTTCCTTACAAGGCTAACTTCTATGCCAAAGCTCAGTTCAGATGTCACTTCTCTGGGAACATTTTCCTGATGAACAAGATGGGATTAAGTGCCCAATCTCTGTCAACACTTAATCTCAGTGAATTGCAAATATGTTTTCTTGCCTATCACTTTATTGGATATATTGAAGGTAGGTAGAGATTCTGTCTTGATCTGTTGTTTTCTCCCTGCACTTAGTAAGTGGATATTAATGATGAATGACTAATGTAAAAAAAAAAAAAAACAAAAAAAACTACTGACAGTCAATAAAGATTGCATCTTGATTCATCGCTTGACATATTGATAATTAATGTCTAATCTCTTGAGACACTGAGATTAATTATGAGGAGAAAGTCATAAGAATACTTAAAGGAAGAACTTTATAGCCCTGACTACATATCTGTCTGATCTGTCTCACTTCTTTCCTTACAAGGCTAACTTCTATGCCAAAGCTCAGTTCAGATGTCATTTCTCTGGGAACATTTTCCGGATGGACAAGATGGGATTAAGTGCCCAATCTCTGCCTCAAAGTTAACACTTAATCTCAGTGAATTGCAAATATGTTTTCTTGCCTATCACTTTATTGGATATATTGAAGGTAGGTAGAGATTCTGTCTTGATCACTGTTGTTTTCCCTGCACTTAGTAAGTGGATATTAATGATGAATGACTAATGTAAAAAAAAAAAAAAACAAAAAAAACTACTGACAGTCAATAAAGATTGCATCTTGATTCATCGCTTGACATATTGATAATTAATGTCTAATCTCTTGAGACACTGAGATTAATGTCTAGCCCAAACTCTGTGGCAAATACTTAAGATGACACTTTTCTTTCATATAAGCTTCATTTCTGATTTTTCATAAACTATCAATAAGGGCTTTCTGATCTTATGCTACTATTTTAGAGAAAGCAGATTTTCATAGGAAAATAAAGAGAAGTTAAGTTGCAATTGCAATACATTTAACTTAAAAGCAGCCGAGAGCAATGAGTTTGTTTACAGGTCCTTCCTACAGATTTAGAGAAAAAAACAATACTTTGATTCTTCAAATCCAGAAAAGTGACTGAAACCCTTAGAGGAGTTCCCTGCACTCAGTTTCCTTATATGTGTATTTGTTTAAAACATAGGAGAAATATTAGAAATCATCACATTTATACATTTCAGTATAGCATTTAATATAACCTTTAATGTAACCTTATTGAGAGGAGATGGAATGATGGAAGCAGAGGTCAGAGTGATCCAATGGATGGCTTTGAAGGTGAAGGGGCTATAAGAGTAGGAATGTGGGTGGTGTCCAGAAGCTGGAAAAGGCAAAAAATGGGTTCTCCATAGAGCCTCCAGAACAAATACAGCCCTGCTAACACTTTAATTTCAACCACAGAAGACCCATTTCAGACTTCTGACATCCAGCACTACAAAAAAAATTAATTTGTGTTGTTTTAAGTGACTAAGTTTGCAGTAATTTGCTATAATTGCAATAGGAAACTAATACAGGAACATGTCATTAACCTCTTAGTACTTTCAATAGCCTGTTAAATCAGAATTTCAGCATTTGAATAGTTGTGTCTTATTATCATCATGTTTGTGTTTTGAAAAATGTGTGTTATTTCTTTGGTTGCTAATAACAATTATGTTTTCATTAAAATATATTTGCTATTTACCTTTAAGTAAATGACATATCCTGCTATTTACTTTTAAGTAAATGACATATCCTGAGATTAAAACCTGGGGGCTAATATATTACAATGAGGAGCAATTACTCTAACATTGCAAGACAAAGTGGAGAAAAGTACTTTGCAAGACAAATTGCAGAAAAGATAAGTTTGGAACATCTTGGTATGCCAGAAAGCAAGCAAGTGCTCAAAGAATGATGCAGGCATGTCAAAAGGACACAGGAGCTTATCTTGAAGAGTTTCCAAAGGGAAAATTTGAGAACACTTTGAACACCAAATAAAGATACTAACACCTTGACTGAAAGAGGAAACTATGCGCTTATACAGATATAAGCAAACAAACAGAAAGTTTCATGAAGAATGTGATCAAATACCTAATTACAATGAGAAGAAAATTAACTTTACAGTGGAAAAGCTTGGAAAATATCATCTAAATCGAGAGATCAAAATAAACATTATTGGTTATGGAGCAAATAGAAATTATGTGCCACCTATTAAGGTACAACAAGAACACAATATCATTAATACAATATTGAATGTCAACTGTAAGTTAAAAAAAATTATAAAGAACACAGCATCACTTCTGTGATATTACTTTCAAAAATGCATAAACCTAAGCAAATTCATGAGGAAACAGCAGAGAAACCTAAATTAAGGGATATTCTACAAAATAAATGGCCTGGAATTTTTAAAAGTGTCAAGGTTGTAGAAGTTGAAGAAATACTGAAACACTATTTCAGAGTGAAGGAGACAAAAGAGACATGATGACTAAATGCAACAGCTCATGATGCTGAACTGGATCCTTGTGCTATAAAGGGCATTGTTCAGACAATTGGAAAAATTTGTTCGGGGTTTGAGAGTATGCAGTATTAGTATATCAACGTAAATACCCTTATTTGATGGTTAATTTGATTATGTAGAAGAGTGTCTTTGTAGGAAAGACACTAAAATATTTGAATAGGTAGGGTATCACATGGGTAAGCAATTCTCAAATGGTTCAGAAAAAAAGCTTTTGCTACTATGCTTTCAAGTTTTCTGTAGTTTGTGATTTAAATTTAAAATATATACTTTAATTTTGTCAGCTACTCAATGAGACCTTTACTAGCTACTCAAAACTTTCATCCCGATGGTATTTTATATTCCCCTTCCTTCTTTATTTTTTTCGTTTGGCACATACTTTTTATTTATTTATCTAGTTTTGTTTTTTTGTTTGTTTGTTTCACCCAAGAACATCTGTGAGGACAGAAATGTTTGTGTGTTTTATTTACTGCTGTGTTTCTGAGTGCTTACAATATTGCCTGGAGAATAATAAATGCTCAATAAATACTTAATGAATAAAAAAAGTATGACCTTATTATATCTTAATTACATCATCATTCACTGCTCAGAACATCTTTTGTTTTACAGAAGAAATCACCAAGTATATCTTTTATTTTATTTTATTTATTTATTTTTTATTTAATTTGTCTTAGACAAGGCAACCCTTGTCTAAGACTGCAAGGTCCTTGTCAGCTTACAATCCCTTATTTTTTTTATGTTTTACACCTATAGCACCTGGTCGTCCTAGATAGTCTCCCATCCAAGTACTAATCAGGCCTGACCCTGCTTAGCTTCCGAGATCAGATGGGATCGGGCTTGTTCAGGATAGCATGGCCATAGACACCAAGTATGTCTTTTAAAGCAAATTTACCTGGCTGGTTGATTCATCTAAATTTTCACAAATATATATATCTAATAAAGTGTGCAGATATCTGTGCATGTTTTTGTTTTTCTGATTTGCATTATGCCTAGCCTACTGAGACTTATTTTCATTAGTCCTTGTTGAAGTTTTATCTTTTACAATCTAACCTCATAATATTTTCTCACTTATTCTTCAATGGCATGAGTTATGTGGTTCCCTAGAACTCATAATAATAAAAACGTAAAATTAATTTGTGGATTTCTCAACCCTCAGAACAAACACTTGAAATTAAAATATTCTCAATATATACTAATTTCAAAGACTTATTTCACAAATTTTCTGGGAATATAAATTTCAAAACTGAGATCACTCTTCAAATACATTCTAATTTTTGTTATTAAGACAACTGCATTTTTGCTTTCAAATTACAATTTATAATCATTCTCACCTATGCTATTTGGAAGTAGTAGGAGTTTTTCTGTTTTGTTTGTTTGTTTGTTTGTTTAGTCTCACCAATCCTCAGCAAACGAGTCTTTACTTAGATAACAACAAGTAGTTCAAACTTGACATGTCAAAAAGTCAAAACTTTGATTTCTGTTTTAGAAACTGTTTCTCTCCAGGGTCCCTTATTCATTTTTCTAATTCAAAATCCATGGAATCATCTTTGACTCTCTCTGTTGTTCATATCTCACATTCAATCCATCAATAAATGCTGGTAATTCTCATTTCAAAATGTTTCCAGACTCATTACCTTTACTACTCCTGTCAGAAAAAGCTTTCACTATTGTAATCTACCTAAACTGATCTACCTTTTTTCATCCTTGTCCTCCTACCACCTAGACTGAATAAGCATTGGGAGTAGGCATTTACAATGAGTCAGATTATGTCACTCAAAACTCTCCAAGGTTTTCTTATCTCACTTAGACTATAAACAAAAGAATTTTTCATGGTAAGACCTACATAAGCTACCTGGTACATTCTCTCTAATCTCCTTTTTTCTTTTTCTCTCTCCCTTACTGCATCCATCTCAGACAAGTTGGGCCCTTTGTTATTCTGTAGGCATAACAAGCAGGCCCTGCCTTTAGAGTTTATATACATTATTCCTTCACAATGAAACACTTTTATTTTAGATATCGACATAGCCCCTTTACAATTTATTTAGGTGTCTGCTCAGAGGACTCTTTCTCAGTGAGAATTTTCCTGCTCATCCTTTCTAACATGGCCATTCACTCTCTTCACCCAGTCAATATCTACTCTTTATTTCTTACCGTTTTAACTTTTTACCTGACTTTCTATCATATAATTGATTATTTTTAATGCTAGTCACTACCACTAGGCTATTAGGTCTGTGAAATGAGATTTATGTTATTCACTGTTGTCAGCTTCATCCACTGAGCTGGGCAAGAAAGTTCTCTGCTTTGTGCCGGGTATCTTATAAGGAAGGCCCTGAATGCCATAAACACGCATATATCAAATTATTAAAAAATACATGGATACCTGTAGGAAGATAATTAGCCATGGTCTCTTTCATTGCTTCATGTTTTTGTTCTACACTATCTTTTCAAGGATGTTTTTAAAAGTGAACAGCTTCAGTAGATAGAAATAGTGTCTCCTTTTGAAGAAAGCTTGGTTTTCTCTCTGAAATTTAGTATTGCCATTAAAACCACAATGAACAGAAACAAATAAATAGTAAACAAGCATGCTAGCTCATATTAAAAGTTTTGGTGCCAAAAGAGGTAGAGATATGAATACAACTCTGGAAAAGACTGTCCCACTGTGTTGTTGAAATCATCTTAAAGTAGCTTTTAGTAAAATAAGACTAAAAATGGCAGTGTTTATGATATTGTGGCACTAAGGAATTAATCCATTCTTGGCAACATAAAAAAAGAAATAATTATATTTGTTCTTAGAGGTGTGTCTCTATAGATTATGTTCTGTTTAAAAAAATGTTTTTAAAATTGTATATTTAAATTTTATTTTGTCAGAAAATTATGCTTGTGTAGGGTTATATAATTGTGTGAGTTCTTAAGTTGTTGCTTAGATCAGAAAGGAGAATGTAAAGATTGTAGAAAGGCTGTTAGGCATGATTCCTGTCTCAACTGGGCAGAAGGATGGTAAATGAGACTGGACTACCAGTTTTGGTGGAATTCAACCTGCACTGGACTGTGTTCTATGCATGTTGTTATTTTTTTATATACACTTTTGTCTAACTCAGGATATATTCCAAGCGCTCTTCTCTTTACTGTGATTTCCCATTCTCCCCAGCTAGGAGTGGCCATATGGCAGTGTTTGGGGTAATAGGACATAAGCAGAGGAGTACCGAATAGGTCTTCTGGGGATGTGTTTGCTTTCCTAATAGAAGAAACAAGGTTCCCCAATCTCTATACTTGTCTAAATGTAGGCATGTTTCTGTACCTAAGACAGCTATTAGCCACCATGAGAAAGCAGCTAAAAGAACCACAGATGATGAGCTTGACATTGTAGAGCCATTTACACATTAACAGCACTCTTATCTCTTGATACTATATTATGTAATAAATATAAACTTTTGCTCCAGTTCATGGACAATGGCACTTCTTTGCATGGTAATGAGTATGATTCTGTCAAATATTTTAAGACACTAGATACTTTGAAAAAAGTTAAAACTAGGGTGTTGGACTTTTAGACTGGAAAAGAGAGACACTTTGTTCTCTCTGGGTCTTGTTGCCCTTGAGTCTGGAAACAAAAGACCAAATATCTTTGGCACATACTCAGTGATAAAAGAGCTGGTCCTTGGTACACAGAAGCAGGGGAAACTCAGCAGAATATTATCCTACAAGAGATGCTGAGAATGAGCCTGCAATATTTGAGCATGGTCCCAAGTAGCAATAGAGAATTTTCCCCAGCACTTTCCTTCTTTTGTCCATTATCCTTGAAACTTTAGTCAAATATTGCTGAATATTGAGTCGAGTTAGTTGAACCATGAAGAGATAAGACAATCATTTTCAAGCTTGATTTGGAATGATAAAGGAGGATGCAGTTACCTTTTCTTAGTGTTTATAGCAGATATAGTGGTGTCTATATGATGGCAGTCTCATTATCAGAGGCCTATGTCTTAAAGGAGAATACAGTGACAAATGATATATGGAACATGTTACTGAGCCCATGTGACATACTCTGAGGAACTCTCAGAAACAACTGGAGACACTCTGAGATCTGCTCAGCATGAGAAAGACCTTACAGCATCAGACATTGGGTGTTTATGGAAATGCAACTTAACTATAATATCAAGAGCTAGTCAGTCCATGTAACCATTGAGTTACATGTGTTTATATAAATATAAAATGTTTTACTTACAGAAACTAAACATTCTATTTTTTTTAACATTGGTTGTGATGCTTTAACTTTCAGTGTATTCATTCTGGAGAAAGAAAAAAAATTATTTAATTGAAGAGTGATGACATAATGTAACGAGTCCAGCAACCAGGGAATTTTTTTCAACCAGAATCTCAGTAGTGGATAATGTGAAGCATTATAATTTTTCAAGTTTGTCAGAGCACTTACAAAGGAGAAATATCCAGAATGATGCTAATGGGCTGGTTTGACACAATGTTTCTTGCATAGTATACACTAAAAATGTCTCTGATTCACTGGTTGGTTTGATTTTTCTCTCTCTTAGGGACATTTTTAGTGATGAAGGTAGATTGATAATTTTTACTATATTATTGGGGTTTTTTTATCATCATTCATAAAAAATTTCAGGTAACACAGTCTTCAAGACTATGTCAATGTATCCAAACTCATTTCATTGCCACAATTTTTTTCAAGCACATAAAAATATTCACATTGTGTCTTGCAATTGTTTATAAAAATGATCAAAAAGGAAAGAAAATCTGCTAAATTAATTGCTCATTTTATTTAGATAAACAATTAGTAATTCACATATCTTGCTATTTACCATTTATTTTTAAGAAAAATAATTTTTTTTCATTAAAGATAACGGACAATGTAACACTGATTAAACAAGACCTTTTTCAACAATGCAAGCTTAATTTTGTGTATTATGAAATAAATTAAGTTTTGAAGTTCCTACTCCATTCTCTTAAAAATTTGCCTAGAATAAAACATACATTCAAAGAATTATTTTTATGAAATCTATCATTTTACTATCTGATACACTAAGAAAATCAAGAGGCAAGCCTTTGCAGGAGAGGCATTCCAGAGAATGATGAAGTAACTTCTGGTGCCTCTATTATTGACCAGGTGAGAGGCTGAGCGAACTAGTATTTACTCCATTTTGTTTGTCATACATTTGGCCCCATGTAAATATTTACTCATTTTTTCCCCTAATCTATACCAAGCACATTGATAAATTCATAGGTTGTTAAAAATATGTTTCGTTGGTAATGACTCCTGTAATTTTAACACTTTTTATTTGTTAGGCACAGTGCATAAAATTTCACCTGCTTTATTTCATTTAATACTCCTCCCCACATACACAAAAACAAAAAACAAACAAAATGGTAATAACAAAAAATATCTTATGATCTAATATTGTATATTAGAAAATTTCCCAATTTCCACAAAGTAGTTAAGTAACATCCCCAACTTTTCTCTGCTAATAAGTGACAGAGCTGGGATTTGAAATGTACAAATCTAATTCCAGACAACCCCTCTGAAACATTATTTGTCCATCAATGGATTGAATAATAGGTTTATCTTCATAGAAACAATCTTTATAAATACTGCAATCAATGATCAATAATGTTTTAAAAGCTCTATTTTCTTCTTTTTATTCTCACAAAGGTGTTGTTTTAAAACCTTGGGAGCTTCCTGGGTAAAATCTGAAACTTGCCACCGAAAAGAGAACAAGAAGAGACTGGAGACAGAGGCAGACCACATATTGGTAGGTGGTAAGTTTAATAAGCAAGAGAATTTACTTATGAGGCTTGTCTTTGGCAACCGCAAGACTCTGAACTCGCCCACCAGAATCTTAAATGTTTATATAGAGGCCTTAACTGAGTTCAATCATGTATACCATCCAGATGGTCTCAATAACACATTGCTCTCTCAAATCTGTATCCTTGTAAATAGCTCCCACTGTGGGAATGGTGAGCAGAATGTACATTCCTAGGACAAAGGAAGGGGCGAGGAGCCTCTAATTGCCCAGTTCCAGCTCTCAGGTCAATCCACAATCACTTCCTCTGGATGATCTCCTTCAACAAAGGCATAAAACTAAATTGTAACTATTAACATGTCGTAAAATATATTATGTACATCTTAAGTAGAACCCATTATTTCAGTATGTTAATTAATAGAAAACTATTTTACATTTGGCTTCATCTTGTCATCTTGTCATTTAATTGACTCTTTAGACCCATCTCTTTCGATTATATGTTTCACTTTCCAAGAGAATTTGGAGAAAGCTTCCAGAAAGATTTGTTACTTGTTTGTTTACTTTAATTTGTTTCTCATCCAGAGTGTTTTGTAGTTTTAAGTTGAAAGTAGCCCGGCAGTTTTTCCTAAATATTTACATGATTGATTTTTGATCTCGTCACCCAATTATTATTAAAAAACAAAACAAACAAACAAAAAAACCCAAAAAAAACCCACAGTGCTTGGGTCCACTTTTTTCCATATTTTAGGAAGGCATGTGAAAACTGCCTTACATTCATAGATTGATTGCTGCAGCTTACTTCTAATAGACCGATTGTGGTATTGTGGTGCTGTTTTCATTGTGAACAGTGTTGTAATTTTAATAACGACCAACAGTTTCGGTTATTACAAATATCCCTCATTATCTTTAGCATTTTCATCTGGTTGCAGGCTAACAGTTCAAATTTTTGTATTTAATAATTAATACATGTTCTCAATTAAAAATATATTTTTTAAACGCTAACATTTGAAAGCATACAGACAGAATGTCATTTTAGTGGATTAGCTCTCTAGCATCAATTCCCTGTTCCGCAGTAAAGCCTAATTTCCTTAGGGGCAGTGCATGTGCCTATTCTCCCATCAAGAAGCCTGATGATCAGACTGTGGTCACTGCTTCAACTTATCCCTCTTCTCCGCTGTGCTTGTGAGTAGGTGGTAAAATAACAGCTATCTATAGGATTTAAAGGATTTAAACTGAAAACCTTAGCCAGCTTCCGAAGATCTCTACTGCTGTCATGGTTTCTCTACACTTATATCTTTAACTAAGCTTCTGACATAATCTTCTAGTCTAACAAGTTCAATGTCCTTAATTTTTTTAAATATCCCACTCATTTCTAGTTGCATGTTTTGTCTGCACCTCTTACTATTATTGGAGTTTTGCTTAAAACATGTCTTTTTTCTCCATCAGTATATATCCTAATTCATTTTTCTTTTAACCTTTAAAAATTCTCTCTGTTTTCTCAATCCCATCATAATCTTTCTTGTCTTTGATTTTCTATAACATTTATATGTGTAGCCTTGCAAACTAGATTGTATACTGTAGATTAGGGCCTTTGGGCCCTAGATTACATAATGTTTTGTGTTATTATAAGGGTATTTTATGAGTCTACTTTTCAGTGAATTTATAGACTCCGTAAAGACAAAAGCTTCTTTCCAGAATCAGGATATGATGGCTGATGTAAAATAATCGTTTAACTGTTTTTGTTGAATTGAGTATAATGTTTTTAATCACTTCTGAAAATTTGTAGAAAAATATTTTAGTTACTTAACTTTTATAGCTTAATTCCTTTTAGAAGTTTAAAACATCTTGTTTTTCAGGCCCAGACTAAGGTGCCAAAAAATGTTTGAACCCTGTATATAAATGCATTTAAAACAAAGTTTATTTGTTTTAACTTCTTAACTTGAAAACATATAAATGTTTAAGTCAACTCATGAACATTGCTCATCTTATGTGAAAAGAAGGTAACATCATCAGACACAAAAGTCAAAATTATTCTGTAACTCTTGATTTAATAAACTAGACTTTGAATTTGTGGCTATATTATGTCATAATAATTACTATTTATTATCTCTAGCAAATATTTATTGAGCATCTACTCTGTGCAAGCCTCTATGCAAAGTATCAGAATAAAATATAATTACTGCTTAGAGATGCTCACAGTATGTGAGAAAAATTATGTTATAAATATGTAATTAAACATAATATAAGAAGTGTAATAAGAGATGTACATATACAGTGCTGTGATAACATGGAAAAAGTACATTGTATAAATGTTAAATATTGTATTTAAATGAATTCACCTTTTCACCTATATTTACAACTATCTACTAACATGTATTTTGGTCATTATGCTCTTAGATATTGATGGTGTTAGAAACTCAGTAGAATAGTAGAAATAACACAGAATTTAGATTCATATATCTGGACTTGAGTTCCAAGTTTACCACCTATTGTGTGACCTTGGAAAGTTCAATAGTCACATATGTCACTTGTTCCACTGTTTTTAAAAAAGTAGTAATAGCTACCCAAGTTATTATACAAAGATATTGATAATAATTTGTAGAGAAAATTACCTACAGTCTGTTTCTGGTTATCTAACTCTACTTGGGATAAGGAAAAGTAAAAGAAGTATTATGTCTGAATATTAAGAGATTTTTCACTCTACATAATATTATTATATGCATTTTCTCTCTTTATGCCCTTACTCAGCCTTGAAAATGGGAATCATAATGATATTAATGTACTGGGTTCAGAGGGTATGCTGTGTCTTCAAGTCCACAATGCAGAATAGCCATTCTTTATTAGTTTTCATAATATGGTTAGAGAAATACTTGGTTTTTGGAAATGTCAAGACTACAAAAATAAAAATCCTGCATTCCTATTCCCTGAAGAGTAACCATGCTCTGATGGGGTTGGAGTAGGAAGAGGATGGCAGGGACAGAATATGGGAGAGGCTAATGTTCCCAACTCTAAATGATGCTAAGCCATCTCTAAGCTACTAAAATTATATTACTGGTACTATAATGAACTAACAACTGAATACAGGGGTCCATATGCAGCCAAGACGAGGTCCAACAGGTCTAAGAACATTGAGCCCTTTGTTAATGCTATCCACCTTGGCTAGAAGGCTCAGATTCTGAAACTTTTTAATTTCAGGGTAAGATGTAGGAGATCAGAAATGGGGACACTGGAGACCTTGGTATCTTTTCTGTTTGTATACTACTTGTTCAATACCTTGAATTGCATGTATATTTCTTTGTCGAAAATTTCATATAGGCTGGGAAACACTGAAATGAAAAAGACTGGTATTGGATGTCTCTAAATTTCTGACATTCATGAGAAACTCATTAAGCATGTGACTATATAGATAGATAGATAGATAGATAATTAAAATGATCACTATTACTCATTTTAGTGGTAAAATAGTATTTTTAAAGTGCTGAATAATTAAAAATTGGTCAATTTTTATTTTTAGTTTCCAATCTGGCATGTAAAGAGATTAGAAGTTGCCACTCTATCATAACAACGAGTAAAAATCAGAATAAACTGAAGAATGAATAGTACTTTTAGATCTGTCTAAGAAATGAAGTCACAGGTCAAACCACTGTCCCCAAACAGGAGAGACAGATAGGCAAACACAGAGAATCACGACTCGCTGTAGCAGGAACACACAAGCAGAAACTTCCACAAGAACCAGTTTAAGGGTAGCAAAGCCTGAACTATAATTTCTGACAAATTGCCAGACACTCAATGTAAACAACTCTGAGAGTTAAAAACTACAGGGGAGTCACAGTTATGGGTGTGAGGGGTAGATTACACTATCATGAGTTTTGTCTCCAGGAGCTCTACCTGATTATACAGTGAAGATTGGAGAAAAATCCTTCCTTGCTTTGGGGGTAGGGTGGAGGGGATGAGATGAGTGTGGAGAAAAATAGCCATTTTGAAATAAGCCAAAGCATTTTGTTATCCTTTATAAGGCCTTCCTTCAGGAAAAACTCTTTACCAGAGACTGCCTAACCTGCTGGATTGTTATCAGAGCCTAGCTGTCCCCAGGAAAGGCAAATACTCAACTCTAGCCTTTCACTTGGGACAAGAGGAATACCCAACTCTAACCCCTTCTAGCTATCTTCTCCCATCTAAGAAGGGAGGGATCACACTGAGAAAAACTAGTGAAGTGCACAGTACATGGGCAGAAGCTTACAAAAAGAATGACACCAAATCATAGAATGCTTCCCCTCCCTTGACACCTTACACTACATTACAAAAGTTCTGTTTACCATGTTCTTTTTACACAGTACATTATTCCACCTTTCAACAAATCATTACAAGGCATACTAATAAGAAAACAAAAACAAATATAATTTGAAGAGACAGAGCAAGCAAGCATCAAAAACAGACCTATCTAAGTTGGGAATGCTGGAATTATCAGACCGTGAATTTAAAATAACTATAATTAATATGCTAAGGGCTCTAATGCAAAAAAAATAGACAATATGCAAGAACAGATGGGTAATGAAAGCAAAGAGATGAAAATTATAAGGAAGTATAAAAAATGCTAGAGATCAAAAATACTATGGGCTTATAGTAAATTGAATATGGCTGAGGAAAGAATCTCTGATGTTGAGGATATATCAATATAAACTTCTGAAACAGAATAGCAAAGAGAAAAAAGAAAAAAAAAAAAAAAACAAAGCAAACAAACAAAAAACCCCACTGGGATATCCAAGGACTGTGTGACAACTACAGAAGGTTTGTAAAAATTAAGGAAATCACAACTAAAATTGGAGTGGGGAAGACTTGTAGAGGGAGGTCTCACACTCTACCACTTGTTGTCAATTACCCTAAACAGAAAAACAATCGCAATTATAGCTTCAGTTAATTCAGCTACAGATCCCAACCAGAAGTGAAGCTACTTTACTATTACAGCAGGAGGACGGAAAATTTTCTTTTTCCATCATAAGCCCAGCCAATGGAAACACTACAGGTCATCCAATGAGAAACCACCATCACCTGAACTCTTATTTTCCTCCAATAAATTTTAATTTTTCCTTGCTGATAACTTCCTTGTCCTGTCCTTCTTTCTATAAAGTCTTTCATCTTGTACAACCTCTTGGAGTGTTCCTCTGCTTGCCAGATGGTATATTATCTGATTCATAAATCATTTTAAAAAGCCAATTAGATTTTCAAATTTATTCGGTTAAATTTTATTTATTAGTAGTTATAGCATACACATAATGAGACTATCAGAAGAAGAAAGAGAGAAAAAAACAGTGACCTTGGTGTTAGAAGAAAGAAAGATGGTTATATTCAGGCTCCGTTCCCAACACCCTTAGCAACTTCCGAGTGGAAGTTAGTCATGTCTTCTCCCATTATGTAACCACGTACCCAGTACGCATGGACAGGCTTCTGGCAGTATGCCATTATTGTTTAACTTGTGTACATAAAGACGCTGAAGCCCTGTGAGGCAGGCTGTGCCCTTGCTGGAATAAAGAGCTATGTCACAGTTGCCTACAGCTCCCC
Organism: Pteropus alecto; assembly: GCF_000325575.1. Lineage (NCBI taxonomy): Eukaryota > Metazoa > Chordata > Mammalia > Chiroptera > Pteropodidae > Pteropus > Pteropus alecto. The sequence continues at coordinate 22,843,872 of NW_006443138.1, read as the reverse complement.
ACATTTTCTTCCAACCCCCCACCGCGAGGCTCTACCCCTTACCTCAGAACCTCAAATCTGCAGCAACACACTTGAATTTGGTGATGCCTTTTTAGGTACAACATCGAAGGCATGGCTCATGAAAGAAATAATTGATAAGCTGGACCTCACTGAAATTTAAAGCATTTTCTCTGTGAAAGACATTGTGAAGAGACTGAGAGGACGAATCAAAGAATGGTATAAAATATTTGCAAAAGACACATATAATAAAATATTGTTATCCAAAATATACAAAGATCTCTTTAAAATTCAACAATAAGAAAATAAATGGTTAAAAAATGAACAAAATGCCTATACATCTCACCAGTGAAAATATACAGTTGGCAAAGAAGACATGCAGATGAAAAGATGTTCAATAGTATATGTCGTTAAGGAATTACAAATTAAAACAATGGGATGCCACTATACACCTATTGAAATGGCCAAAATCCAGAAAACTAACAATACCAAATGCTGATGAGAATATGGAACAAGAGGAACTCTCATTCACTGCTGGTGGGAATGCAAATGGTACAGTCACTTTGGAAGACAGTTTGATGGTTTCTTAAAAAACTAAACAATCTTACCATATGATCCAGCAATTATATTCCTTAATATTTACCCAAAGAAGTTGAAAACTTATGTACACACAAATAATCACACATGAATGTTTACAGCAGGTTTATTCAAATTGCCAAAACTTGGAAACAACACATATATCCTTCAGTAGAGTGAATGGATAAACAGTGGTACATTTAGATAATGGAATATTAACCAGCTTCTTAATGAACAGAACCCAATAATAAGTGGTTACATATATGGTCCCAAAATATATTTATTTTAGGTTTAAAAGTTATCTGGGGGTTTAAAATTTTCCTAGAATATGCACTTTCTTCTGTTTTTTTTTTTAGAATTGTATATTGTTTAGAAATAGATTGTTCCAGTAGTATAGCCTCAAGATGTTGAGAGGACACAAATGAAACAATTGGATGAAATTAGAATTAAAATGGAATTTAAAAGGCTTAGGTTCATTTCTTAGTTGTGACCTTCACTACTTGGGAAGATCTTTAATTTCCTTAGATTCAATTTTCTCATCTATATAACAGCAGCAAGGAGGTTCATTTTGCATTCTTACTCTGATAATTACTGTAATAATTAAATGTGCATCTTTACTGAGAGAGAACAGAAGAAGGAAAGAGAGGAATTGGAGAGTCAAGCCCAGTGACTGATAAATAATAAGTAGTTAGAAATGGTTACTATATATTGAGCTTTTAATATGTACCAAAAAATGCTAAATAATTTGTGAACTTTAATCATAACACTAATATGACAAAGGCATTATTTTCCCCATTTAATAAATGATAAATTGTAGGTTCACAAAGCTCAAACAATTTTTCTGAGTTAACATGGTTAGAAAGCAACATAGTTTTCAAAATCACATCAATCTGATTAACAAGCATTCAGAACTATGAGAGGTATCTTAGCATTTATTGGTGGATATGAATTCATGCACATTGGCAAGCAGTAAACTATTATCTACCTCTATCCATTAGAGTCTAACTGACATGACAGAAACAGAGTGAAAATTAAAATGGAATGGTCTGTGGGATATGCTGAGGATTGGAGGTGACTAGCAAGAGAAATAGCCAGAAATGAATGTATCTAGGCAAGGGAAAAGAAATGCAAAAGGAAAAACCATAGAGGTTCTGCCCATAACTTCATCTTTTTAACTTTTCTGGTCTTTTTTTTTTTTTTTTTTACAAACGCACTTAGGAAGCATTCTCTATTGTGAAGCCTTTTTAGCTTATGGCACCCTAAGTAGATTTTGAAAAGCACTATAATCGAAGTTAAGAAACAGAGATGGAAAGTTTTTCTTACAAACATGCATTAAACAACAAGAAAAACCTGAAAAACATTAAATATTTCTAAGCAAAAACGACTAAGGAAAGTGGTTGCCTAGCAGCGAAAAATATACTGTTTTGATATTACAGTAAGAATTGATGAAACATAAAATAGTTTATTTTAAAAGCTTAAGGTTGCTTTGGAAATGTAAGCCCATCTGGTCTGTTTTTAGAAGTTTTTTGTAGGAGGCTTTATATTAGTTTTATATTCTGTGAAACAAATTACCAAAAAAAAAAAAAAATTAGCAGCTTTAAACTACACTTATTTTATTATCTCCCAGTGTCTGTAGTTTGGATGTCCAGGCACAGCTTAATGGGGTCCCCTGTTTAGGGTTCTGCAAGATGTTTTTATAGGAGGCTGAGTTAGGGAAGTAACAGTTTCCATGCTCTTCCAGGCTTGGGCAAAATTCATTTCCTCGAGACTACAATTCTTTGTAGCTGACTTCTTTAAAACCAGAAACAGAGAAAGTCTCTTTCATTTGGAGTCTCTGCCTTCAGGGAAGACCGAGACCCTCTTTTATAAAACTCACCTGATTAGATGAGGCCCACTTAGTATAATCTCCACTTTACCTCAAAATCATTTGGTTAATGACCATAATTATATGTGAAAATTCTCTTCACCTTTGCAATAAAACTTAACGTAATTACAAGAGTGATATCCAATCACCCTTGACATACTCAATTGGTTAGAAGCATATCACAGTTTCCACTAATACTTGAAAAGTGAATATTAGGTTTTGAAAATCATGGAGAACAACCTGGGGTATATCTATGACAGAAATGAACCATTAGCTTTATTCTTCTCTCCCTTACCACAACTGAAACAAAGAGATAAAAGAGCAACATTAAAATCATTTCACATGGGTCGGCACTTACCATTTACCACACAAATTGTCTTTACAGTAATTTTTAAAAATGATTATTTATGAGTTGCATAGAAGTAAATTCTTAGATTAAAGTAATCCCTCAGTGGCTTATCTATGGTATATATAAATATAAAATAAATGATGCTTCTTAAAAAATAGTTGTAAGGAAATTTTTAAAACTCAACAAATAGGGTAAGGTTATTTTACTCATTTTTATACATAGTTTGCTTCTAATCTATCCATGTTATTAGAGAAGGGTTTGTTTTATTAGATTTTCCAGTATGTTTTATGTGGCAGGATATGAAAAGAAAATTAATATATAAGAAGAATCAAGATACACATTATTTATAACACAAAAAAATAAACTTTAATGGTTAACTAAATTATTTTTTAAGTGACTGTATGTTAATCTTAAAATGATTTTATATTAACATGCCACATTAATGCTTTTCATATCTCATTAATTTTTGCACATAAATTGTTCTAATGATCAGAATTTTATATTTCTTGAGCAGAATTAATTCCTAACTGTATAGTTTTCTCCTATTGATGAATCTTGGATTGTTTGCTAAATTCAGTTTATCTGACTAAATAGATACCAGTGTCAGAAAATAATTCTCCCTCTAATTTTAAATGGAGTAAAAAGCCCTTAAAAAACAGTAGTCACAAATTTGGCCGCATCAATCTAATTGCTTAAATTCAATTTATTTTTTATTCACCATACATCTTCTACTATTCACAAGATTTCTGGTTTCTACATATCCTGGCTTAATTTTTTTAAATGAATAATAAAAAGTATAATTAGACTTTAAATTGTTCACAATTCATTTTAATTATTTTTTAATTATTTAACTTACACTTATTAAAATCCTAATGTGAGTCAATTAAAGAAATGAGCAAATCCAATTTGAGTCCTATACATTTCTGTGATTACCTTTCTTTGAAAAATAAATAAAATGTGTTGACTTCTTATTCTCTATGGGAAGTTAATATTATTGTCAACATTTTGAGGATAATCAAACATAGAACTTTTTTTTTTTGTATTTACCTGTCACCTCTTGTTGATTTATTACTTAACTCTTCAATTCTCATTTAACTGGCTCTCTCTTTTTTTAAAAAAAGTTTTTATATTTTTATCCAAGTTATTTATGCACAGAGTTTAATGAGGTAAAGCATTTTAAAATATATTTATATTAAAAAAAAAAAACTCCTGTACACTGAAACCCAATTATTGCTTCTTAGTGATCTTTCAAGATTTCCAACTTATATTTCTGACATTTATCTATATATCAGTTGAAGTCATCAGTCCTATGCAAAAAGCAGCACTTTATTCCAACAAACAGAAACTTTAGAGGGCAGACCATAAGCATATAACTAAGGAGTAGCAGGTTAGGAAAATGTGATTTTTCCATTTAAGAATCAGCTTACTGTTGACCACCAGAAGCTGATTTTTTTTTTATTCGTGTTTTCACTACCTATTGACTAGAGCTCTATTAGAGAATTGATGCATTGCATTCTAGTCATTTTTATTATCTGTCATCCCATTCATATCATGGGGTCCTAAAAGTGTTCTTAATATTCATATTTAAAGCTATATTTTCTAAGAGACTATCTGCCATATAGTAGGTTCCTAACAAATACTTAACTGACCAGAATTTTAGTAATTCTGGATGTTGCCTGGTATATGTTGTAGAATTACTTGCTATTTTACTAGATTCTTTGGGAACTTATATTTCTTTTAGATTTCAGAGGCATAAAGCACTACATAGAGAGTCATCACACTCATGTACCTTCACTGTCATTTCTAGAAACCTGGAATCCTATAGACACTTCTTCAAGTTCATACACTGCAAAGGAGAATATACAAAATAAAACCATGATCACCCTTGTCTCATAAAATCCCTTAGCAGCAACATGAAATTGAAAGCTATATCATCCAAGAAGGGAAGAATTATTGAAGAAAACTTGGTAGAGATGTTGATATTTGCTTTCCTACAAGCATTTCAGTGGCAATTTTAGGGCATCAAGAAATCTCTAGCAACCGTCAGTTTTACTGCTGGTAATTTTAAGATGGACATTCATACAGAACTCTACTCTAGCTTTAATATTTTTTCACAAAATAGATTTATAGTGACTCAATAGACATTCTAAAATATGAGCAATTACAATTGTAAGAAAGAATACTGACTATGTACAAAGCAAAGCTCAAAACATTTTAAATGAATTTTCTATAATCCTTTTAAAAACTGACAGAGAATATATTAGTTATGACTGGCTACAAGTAGTAGAAAGCAACTTGACCTAAGTTTAAGTTATAAACATACAAGAGTGACTAATGGAGCCCAAGGACGGCAATATAATCAGAACAATAAAGAAAAAATTGAAACCAGAAACCACATTTATCACAAATTCTGTGTTTTTTCCTTTATTTTGCCTTTCCATGTTTATTGCATGGATTCTATTCATAAGCCCAACCTACACAAGGAAGTAGAGGTGCTGGTGTGGGTCAGTTTTAAAATTCTTCAGTGAAAGTTGG
>NW_006443138.1:22822170-22838471 GCF_000325575.1 Pteropus alecto | reverse complement strand
AGTATAAAATCTTATTGGCCTTGATAGCCAAACAAAAGTCAGAGGAAATAATTTATGTTATAGAAATATCAATATGGGAGATCATCAATGTTGCAATTTAAAACATACTTCAATAATTAGTACAGCTTCAGTTCAGAGAGAAACATTTATTGCTGTTATTATTATACTCAGTATGGCTGTAGATGTTCAGCTAAATTCAGTCATGACTTTTTCCCCATAGTTAAAATAATAGATTATAGCAATTGTAAAATTAGTCTAGAATATGCATTTAATTTGTCCCCGAAGGCTTAAATGGAAAAAGAAATGGCCATTTTTTTGTGCCATTTCTTGAGGTTTGTGATATTTTTGCTTTTTTAAAATTTATGGAACAATTAAAATTATTACTACTTTTATAATTCCATTTACACTAGAGCACAGAGAATCCTCTGGGCACTATTATTTGTAATTTGAAAGGTATATTGCACTATATTAAAGAATATTTTAAACTGTATTAATTATAAAGTCAAGCAATATACCATTCCAGAAAATCAAATAAAAGTATTGTGGAACATCATTCTGGGGAGAATATGTTTTTCAGAAAAATAATATGTGGATACATTTTAAAATATACTTTTCAAAAATTTTAAAAGATTTTAGAGAACATTCTGAGAACAGATAAACAATGATGAAGCTCTGCTTAGTGTACTAAATTTTTGCAACTCATAAAAAATGTTTGTAATTAATTTAAAAAATATATTTTAAAGTGATTTAATATAAAAAATTAGGATTTATCAATAAAATATTCTAAGTACTTTCATCTTGGTATGTATGAATAAATATTAATATGTTGATTGGACAAGCTATATTGTTCATTTTATAATTGAACAAAAATTATATCTGCTATGAGTCTCGTATAATAAGTTAAATATGTGTGTGATATAAATTTTCTTAAATCCAGTGAAGTCAGAAAAATAAATAACTGGCTTTAAAATACAGTAAGAAAATATTTAGGAGAAATATTATATTTAAAAAATAACCTTAGAGATAGAAGAAATTCGAATTTTAGCACTTCAGAGAACCGAAATTATTTATTTTGTGTAACTACATTTTTGTTTTTAAATATTCATTTTACATATGTGAAAACTAAGTTTTAAATTACACAAAGAATCTTCTAAGATCCAATCACACAGGAAATTAAAACCCATGTCATTTGATTTTTGCTTCTTTGTTCTGTCTTTCTACTTTAAAGAACTCTTTGATGAGGAAATACCATTAAGCTGACATTAAAGAACAAGAGAGTTGATATTATGGACAATTGCAGGGAAAGAAGTTATGAAAGAATGAAGAACATTGAGAATCAATGAATGGGTGAATATGACTAAAATGTAGGATATAAAACTTTCAGGAGAGTGAAGGAGGGTGAAAAGATGTTTAAATTATGATTGGTCTTTAAACCAGTATAACATGTGGAATTCTGGGTAAGGCAAAGGAAAATAGTAAACAGATATATGTGCTAGGAAAATAATTCCAGCAACATTAAGGAGAAATAAGTGGATCAAGAAAAAAAGAAGAGACAGAGGACAGATAGTCTGTTCTTGTTTTGAGTACAGATTAGAAATGAAGCAAGCCATAACAAGGAAGGCAGGAGATAGATGAATTAAAGAGATAATAAAGATTTAATCACCCCAATGGGTAAGAGCAGGGAAGAGATAAATAGGTGAAAGGAAGGGGTGATATCAAGAACTTGTTTTATTTATAAAATATTAAATTGATAGGTATAGTTTATACTAGCATTTATCTATATTTGGTTTTAAGGATGCTGGATAGTTTTCTAACACTTTAAGTGTTAGAAAATTATCTATTATAGCTTTATAGGGTAAAGAATGCATCAACTATTTCAGAATGTTGAAGAATAGCACAGACATTAATTTAAAAATGAAAATATTTTTTGCTATTCATTCTTATTACTTCATCCTCTCCAATTATTTTTTGGGGGGCAGGGCGGGGAGGACACAGATTATATTAAACTGTATGTTGGGCAATATGTGTTCAACAGTAAGTACGCATGGTAGAAATAGTGGTTGTTTTCAGAGGGCTTACAGCTTAGTGGGTGAAACAGATTCCACTCAATAAAATAAGCAAAGAAGTAAATGCTAGGGAGAAGGAGTAAATGGTTCTTCTGTAAGATATTTTGTTAGAGTCAGTTAAGATAATCAAGGAAGAGTAAAGCTTCGGGAATAGACTAATGATGAGAAATTTGAAGATGATAAAGATTTTTCTGGGTGAAGTAAAAAGAAAAGAGCACCCAGGTGAAACATATTTTTTTTTCAATCCTTGTACAATTCCTTTGCAATGGTAATCTGAAAATCCTCTTGGTGACTAACGTCCTGTCTGTTTCTATACATTTGGTATATCCTTGCAAATATCTTAGTTATTTTGACTTGAATTGACAACTAATTAACATTGAAGAACAAAAAGAGTAAAAATAAATAAAACTAATTTACATTTATGGTTTTTAATTTCAGTTTAAATTACATGTGTATGCATGCACAAACATACACATACATACTCTAAATACTTAGAGTATGTATGTGTATCATGCCAGAACAAGGTTATAAATATAGATAGTAATTATCTCTTAATACAGTTTGTATTTTCTATTTTAAATTACAGTAGAGGTTAATTATGTGTTAAATGTACTTTTCCATATCACTGTATGATTAATCAGATATAACTTTATTATTTACATGTAGTTATTTTAGAAATTGGGACAATATTATTAATTTAAAATAGCAGGTTTTTTTTCCCTATATCTTAGGTAAAGTTTTAATTCCCTGAAATCAACTGGACTGAAATCTATTTTTTTTAATGTAAGGCATGATTCATCTAGTAAAGTCAATTTCAAAATTGGCTTGACAAGCTTTCTTAATATAATAAAAATGATAGAAATGAAACAACTAATAGTTTTTTCTTGCTTTTAAAAAGACTTATTCAGATGGAATCATCAAATTTTATACCTGAGAGAAACGAGAGATCATTTGATCAAATCTTCACATTTTACAGATGAATGGTCATTCTATTTTAAAGATGCCTTTTTTCCTTTCATCTCTATTCTTTTATGGACTTTTATCTCTATCAAAGTTGTAATGAGTTGGTGTTGGAAAAAAGTCATATATATCTTTTATTTTAAATAAAATAAAAGAGTCCTATAACATGCTAAAATATTCTAAAAACTTTAATAGACAGAAAGAATGTTCCAGTACATATGCAAACCGCCCTTTCATTTTACACAACTGACTCTTGAACAATACATGTTTAAACTGCCCAGGTCCACTTATAGACAGGTTTTTTTTTTCTTTTTTTCAATAAATACCTGTACTATTTTGGATCATGGTTAGGAGTTCTTGGATTTAGAGAACTGACTATATGCATGTTCTATTCCACTTTATATAGGGAACTTGAGCATCCACAGATTTTGGTATCTGTGGAGTTCCTAGAACCAATCCTCCATGGATACTAAGGGATAAATAAGTTTTGAGGATTTTCAACTGCACGGGCTTGTGTTTTTTAAGGGTCAATTTTATTTCCAATTTTCCTTTTATCCAAACAAGTGGGAGAGGGGAAAATGGAATCAGGAAGCCATTTTTCAAAAGTTCACTTTTTCTTATCAAAGGATGAAAATCAACCATTGAAGCCAAAAATAAATTCAGAAATGTGGAAGACAAGGTAAGTGTCTTGTGTTGAAGAAGAGTGTCAAACGTTTTGCTCAGGTGTTTAGTTCTTTAAATTCCTTGTTTCAAAACTCTATACTTACTCCATATCAAGTTTAACAATGGTTCTTCAATAACGTCTAAACTAACCATAGATTTGAAATGTCCTCATCAATTTTTTTCTCAATTTATCTAATTATTCTCCTCTTTCTCTAGTAACTGATTGCCCACAGTGAAGAAAAGTAGCCTGAGGGTGCAGGAAAAAACACACATGGAGATAATAATCTCCTTAATTTCTATTTAAAAAAAAAAGTTTTCTTAATTTAATAAAACATGACATTTTACAAAAAATTGTCTGTGTGTAGTTAATATGAATTACTTGACACCTTAATGATATTCATCTGTACATATGTAAATAAGGAGCAATGTTATGGATGTTCTCTTTTTGTTGATATTGTTTCTTTTGCCTACCCAGCATGTATTCCTATTTCTTTCCCCCAAATCTCCAGTTTTGTTCAAGAGCTACTCTTCATAAACTGGCCATGAATAGTAAAGAGAGCCTACCTGACCTCCAACCAAGGTATTAATCTTATTGGTCATTTCCCTTGCCAACTCTTGGTTCACAAAAGAGCATGAGACCCAATTTCCACCAATAATATATCTGAGGAAAAAATTACTGGTGCAGAGGAGATGTTTGGGAAATTTTTATTACTGCTAAGAAATGTACAACAAGCAATGGAATCTCTATTTTTTATGGGCATTACCATATAAGAAACTGTGAAGCCATGTTACAACCAGTCTGAAGAAGAAAGCATGTCTGAACTATTGAAAGAAACCACATATTTTAGATTATTGGTGAATTTCTTAATTATAAAATGTACACCCCAACTTATCTCTGGATTTATTAGGTCAGATAATATACTTTCCTATTATTTAAATCAGTTTCAATAAAATTTTTATTTCTTGAAACGGAGATTATCCTAAGTGATACAGATGGGATAGTTATTACTTAGTTGAGAGTTAAAGAATTTTCCTTAAACATAGATTTTTTTTTTTTTTTTAATATTTGTCTGGCCTTCTCAAATCATTCCTTTATATGAAGAAATAAATTTGCATTAAATTACCTATACAGTGCATGGTGATTTTAAGAAAAATATAGTGGATCCATTTCATTGCTCTGATTCATCTGCCCAAGCACTTAGTATAGGCAAAAATTGTAGCACAACAAATAGATTATACAAAGCCCGACTGTATTACTTGGCAAGGAAACATTTGTTTGTAAAGTTCTTTTGCAACAATGTTTTGATGATATATGAAGTAAAACAATATAAATTGAATTTCCCATAAATTAGTGTTTAAACTAATGAAAATAGAAAATATTGTTTTTACAAAAAAAAGATAGTCCAAAAAATTGCTGAAGATATCCTCAACTTTTTTTTCTAATCTCAGTCAGTTTGCTATTAAAATTTTAGAAAGAGTTATAAGTGGTTAAAATCAGCATCACAAATATGTATGAAAAACTTAGCAAGTCATAATAATACATAGAATGAGCCTAGGTAAAGAGCAATACTTCTCAGACTCAGAATTAGAAGTAAACAAACTTATGATCACCCTCTGATTCATAAATATGGAATCTAGCTTTTTTGAAATGTTTGTATAAAAAGAATAATTGTTTTAACTTTTAAATGTGAAAATACATGCCTTATTTCTCTTGGGATACATTCCATTGGAACAATAGCTAGAGATAATATATTGCTCTCAGGATATCCTTCCAGTGCAGGCTGGCATTGTGCAGTTCATAACCCATGCACAAAAGTGTAAACAAGATGAAATGGAGTCATCCTTAGAATTTCCAAGGAGAAATATTTTTCTCTTTTGATTACTATATTTTTAAAATAATTTATTAAAACTTTCTTGTTCTCTTTTCAAAGACATGTTTGAAATCACTCACCCCTAGTTTTCCTACTTAGGATAAAAAAAAAAAGCTTGAAATTTTTAATGATTAATTTAAATAGATCAGAATGTCACATTAAGTTATTGAATCATTCAACTTTAATTTTTAAAGTATTTAACATATGACAGATAGTGTACCTCTTGCAGAATGCATGATAGGGAGCAAGACACTGTGCCTGCCCTCTCTATATGTTCTGTATTTGAGGAAGACAGAAAAGAACAAATAATAACCCAAAATATGTGTAGGGCTATAATATGGAAGGTCTAATAGAATCATAAAGCAGGAGCATCATGCTTGTTTAAAAGGGTCAAGGAAGAGTTCCTAGAGAAAATAATGTCATTGTGTTTTCAAAGTGGAGGTTGTAAAATTAACAGTAAATCGAGTAGAAGAGAATAGAAACTATGATATTGCATTGTACATAAAATGTATGAGCACTGTTTCATGAAACTTTTTTTCAAATATGTTTGTGTGTATGTGAGAGAGATCTGGTTTTTGAAGTAGATTATATTTTTAAAGATGAATAATGACCAAAAATGTGTTTGAATTTCACTCACTTAAAAGACGAATGAAAATAAGGTGGTCAAAAGTAAGGAATAAGAATTTTCTTGTCAGGATGAGAGTTTTTCTGGCAGAGAAAAGCATGTGAAAGTGCCCAGAGACATGAAAGGTTGTGTAATTACAGAAGCTGAAAGAAGTTTAGGAAAGCTGGAAGAGTTGAGTGAAATAATGGATGTGCGAAGGAAGCGGGATTGGAAATTAGTGGCTGCATGAAACACCAGAGATGAGATTGAATATGGGATATAAAGTGGCTATCAAGCATCTGATAAGCCATGCCATGAAGTTGGGTATTATTTTAAAAGCAATAGTTAGCTGCTAAATGGTTTTAAACAGGAGAATATGATCATGATTGCCTGTTAGAAAATAGCTTTGATTATAGTTTATAAATAAAAGAGAGAAAAATCAATATTAGAGGCAGATGGTTTGCAATAATTCAGATGGCCTAGTCAGGCAGAGTGATTCGGAGGCTATAGAGAAGTGCATGGATACCGATGTCTGGTTGGAAGGGAAAGGAGTAAGGGTTCTGGCTGTGGGAAGGAAGGGAAATAGAGGTGCCAGGGATACCTATCAGAGTGCAGGGACGATCAGATATGCAGTGCTAATGCTAACTGAGATGATAAACAATTGAAAAGAAAGAGGTTTGGTGGATAAAGAGGACAAAAATTTTCAGTTGGGGGCATTGATTGCCAAACAGGCTCATCGTCAAACCATTCCCAGTAGAGAAACTTCAAAATGTTTCGGCTAGAAAAATGCAAATTAAAACTATGATGAGATTTTACCTCACACCTGTCAGAATGGCTATCACCAATAAATCAATAAACAGCAAGTATCGGCGAGGATGTGGAGAAAGGGAAACCCTTGTGCACTGTTGGTAGGATTGCAAATTGGTATAGCCACTATGATATGATAAAGAGTTTGGAGGTTCACCAATTCTGCTTCTGGATGTTTACACAAAGAAATCTAAAACACTAATTCAAAATAATATATACACCCCTATTGTTCACTGCAGCATTATTTACAATAGCCAAGATATGGAAGCAACCCACGTGCCCATCAATAGACGATTGGATAAAGAAGTAGTACATGTATACAACGGAATTTTAGTCGGCAATAAAAAACAATGAAATCTTACCATTTGCAACAAGACGGATGGACCTATAGGGTATTATGCCAAGTGAAATAAGTCAGACAGAGAAAGACAAATACCGTATGATCTCACTGACACGTGGAATCTAAAGAACAAAATAAATGAACAAACAAAATAGAAACAGACTCATACATAGAAAACAAACTGGTGATTGCCAGATGGGAGAAGGGTTGAGGGGCTGGGTGAAAAAGGTGAAGGGATTAAGAAGTACAAATTGGTAATTACAAAATAGTCATGAGGATGTGAAATACAGTACAGAAAATATAGTCAATAATATTGTAATAACTATGTCTGGTGCTAGTTGAGTACTAGACTAATCAGGGGATCAGTTTGTAAATTATATAAATGTCTAACCACTACGCTGTACACCTAAAGTTAATATAAGATCATATTAAATGTCAACTCTAATTGAAAAAAAAAGCTTTCTGTTATAGATTAATTCATGATAGAGACAGATGCAGCTCTCTGGAACATTTTTTAAGTGAGGAGCTAAATTTTCTCATTTCTATACATTTCATTCAACACAGGTTCTGCCACCCTGGTTTTCTTATCATAGTTCAAATAATAAGTGATGTCTCAATATGCTAGTCTTTAAACTTTAGAGTTTTATTTTCAAAGAAAATTCATTTTTTTTTCTAAAAAAAATTTGAAGTTAGTACTCATTATGCTAAAAATATTTTAATAAAAACAACCTTCAATATGACATAGCCAATTATGCAATACATAGTAGTATTAAAGTTTATTTTTTTAATGTTTGGATATGTGAAATGCATATTATATATTATTTACACTGATTCATGTGGTTTAGAAAAAGAAACTTAATTGTATAGTGATATGAAATTTTCACTTTGAAAAAATAAATGGAGTTATATTTGGACATATGAGAAGTTTTATAAATGTGAATATTTTTTAAACCCACCAAATTCATACTTATACCACATCATTGCAATAAGTTTTCCATGCTGACTATTATAATTTTCTGCTGGTTGAGAACTCACAATGTAGCAGAATTAGAAAGCACAAATAGAAATTTTGCCCTTGTTTCTAACAATTCAAGGAGAAATGTTCATGGAATTTATTATTAAATAATTCTCTTTCTTCAGTTTTGGTCTACATATACACACAGTTTTGATACTAGTTGCTTATGTCAAAAATGGTATTCAATTCAATAATATGCATTGATCAATTGTCAGTACCATGAGCAAGTCATCTCATATCATATCTTTTCTCTTTTGATAATGTTACTCTTGGAAGAATAGAGCTGTCACTGAAAAGGTGAATGGTCCAAGGAAAATGTTCCTGTGAGCCTCTCTCATTCTTCCTTAAAGATAAAATTGGGTTAAAAAAAAAAATTTAAATTGGATTAAACCTGTAGAAGGTAGGAAAGAATAATTTGAAAAGGGCATAGAATTTAGGGAGTATTTGTGAGATGGCAGGATCCTAGGCCCTGCTTGCATCTGTCTATGCCTATGCAACTTGCACTCTGTATGCAGAATGAAACTACGTATTGTTCCAGTGTCTGAGTTTTTGTTTATGTTGAATTCTTTTCTTCTATGAAAAAGCATGGTTCTTGAAAATTAAAAATTTTGCCTTTCAATACTATTGTCATCTATCATTTTTTTCAATTATTTTAAAAGGTCAAAGAATCAACTCTTCTATCACTCCATATCTCCAGCAATGGAAGTTTCTGAGTATGTGTGTGAGGGATAACGTGAGAAACTGTCCTCACTTTAATCCTGTCACACGAGCAAGGCCACAGTGGACACCATCAGTGTTTTGGGAAATATAAGGGAAATTGATTGTCACTATTTATCAGAAATCAACAATGCCAACAACTGCTTGCCCAGTAATTACATTTCTCTAAATTGACTCTTAAGTCTTCATAAGTGAAGTTTATTGTAGCATCTTTTATAATTTTAAAAATTTGCTTTAGAAAATTAAATATTCAAAATAAAGATTAACTAAATTATAGTAGAACTTCTTTATAGAAACTATAGTGGATTAAAATGTTTTATATGTTTACAAAAGAAATACTCTGTGGCTTACAAAAAGTTTATATTGACATGCAAATATTATTATCATATAGCAAAGTGAAATAAGTAAGATTTATCATTGGAAATAGTTTTTTTCTGCATAAATAACATACCAAGAAACTCATAAAAATCAAATATCGACTTAAATTTTACCACGATATCCACAGTATTTATTTCTGACAGCATCACAAATAAATTTATTGTTCTTCTGCTGTTTAAACGTATTTTAAAGTAAAATTGATTACTTATTAGTAATCAATTTTACTAATAGTTTACTAAAACATAAACTATTAACAATTGTTTCCTTGTGTAAATGTATACTCCATACTATTACCTAAAGTCCATCCATAAAGACGTTTAAGCAAAGAATCTGTCTAGATGCTGACAAATTTAAAACTGAACCATAGATTGGGTGTTGCAAACTAAGAAAACTTCAAGCTAGGTGTAATTCCATTTATTGCCAGATTTTTTTTTTTTAATCAATATCAAGATGCTTGCCATTATGGTTATTATAATTAGCTTGTGTTTTATGCTACCCGTTGGTAGGAGGAAACTGTCTTTGCAATAATAAAATTCACTGCAGTAATATAATTGTAATCCATTTCCTTTCTTTACAAATTTAACTATATAATATTGAATATATAATAAGCAGACTTTAAAAAACTAGGTCCAAAATGCACAATAATAAGTATTTCTATATCTGTATCCAAGAGTTAGACATTCAACTTGGCATAGGAATGGCAGTTGAGATAGAAAGGCACAAAGCAGTGCTGAAAACTATTCATCCATTCATTTAACATCCTGGATGTTACCTTACTTCCACAGCAGAGTATATAATCTTTCTTGCTTCCTCGCTCTTTTTTATTAGCATGAAATCTGCTTTGCAGCTCCCAAAGCTGCAATCCAATCACACACATAGAGTAATTCCCTGTTTCAATGCTTCTTCCTTTAGTCTAGTTCAGAATACAAGTGCAGACAATATTGCTTTTCCAGAGGCAAGCTAGGAAAATCTTTTTTATTTCTATAGTAGAGGCAGAGAATAAACATTTCAAGATTGAAACCCATTCATATGTAAGCAGAAATGACATAGCAGACATTTACTGAAAAAAAAAAAAAAAAAGCAGAGATTCCCATTTCATAGCCTGCAGTAGACTGAAACTACTTGAAAAGCAAATAGTTCTTTTAGCACACCATTTGCTCTGATAATGGGTGTTGATCTTTGTGTTGTAGTCCTTCTAATTGCTTTGCTTTTATTTTTAATGAACCCCCATTTCACTTACTCAACAGCTACATGTGAGTGAAAATGGACAATGTAGCACAATCATTTACAAGTGCACTTTTATTAAAGATAAAAGGCTTCTGGAACCATGGTCTTTAGAGGCAGTTAAATGATTTTATTCTTCTTTGCAGCTTTTTTCAGTTGTATTCTTAAAGTGCTTAAACCCTCCCAGAAAAGAAGTCACAATGCACATAAAATAGGAAACCCCTGAATTATTATTATTTTATGTGTACGTATACTCCTGGGAACTTAGCATATTGATTTGTGTCTGTGCCTCCATGCCCTAAAAATTGGGAAGGGTGGAATCTAAAGAAAAATGTGGAGTTTTTGACACATTACCAAATGCCCAAGTTATCTGAGATCAAACGTAATCTGAAAATTAGTTACTTTCAGGAGAAGTAGAACCACTTTGTCTAGAGCTCGAAGTTGTTTAAAAATCACACTGAGCCAAAAGATCACAGAAACAAACTGGATGTGATCTTAGAACGGGAAACAGAGGATGGGATCTGGGGTTCAAATACTGGAATTTGAATGCTTGCTCAGTTTCTCGAGAGCCTCTTAACCCTAAGCAAACAATTATGAACTTCAATTTCTTCACATAGGAAAAAGAGGCACCAGTACTACCTACTGAGCTTATCTCACAGTACCACAGCTAGGATAAACTGAGAGAACATAAATGAAAACCTTCAAACTATGACTATGAAGATATTGCATAAGTAAAGGGGACATTTCACATAGGTGAAGAAAGCATGCCTTATTCAGTTAATTTTATTGAAACAATTGCCTACACACTTGGAGGAAAAAAAGAATTTAGAGCCCTAGCTCAGCCTTTCACAAAAATAAATTACAGTCTTATCCAAAATATAAATGTATAAATCTTAACCAAAATGTACTAGAAGGAAATATTTTAATATATGTTTATGAACTTCAAGTAAGAAAAATCTTCTTCAATCAAACATGAAAAGTGAAATACTGAATGAAAATATTTGCAGAATATAACAATTTTCACATATGTGTATTTAGAAATATAGAAATATATAGGATATATCCTTTAAAAAACAATAACAAAACACACAATCAAAAATGGGTAAATAGGTGAAGATATATTTCATTGAGAGAAAATGTACATGATATTTTAACTAAGATTTAATTATTTATTATGTCAATTAGGGGTGAAGCTGTGAAGAAATATACTTCTGTACTTCTATATATTGCTGGGAGAGTGCCACTGGTACAGCCACTATAAAGAGTAATTTGCCTCTGTAAAAGTAGAATGCCACTCATTATTATCTACTCTATAGAAATACCCACATGCTTGCATAAGAATGCATATACATGGTTATTCATCACATCTAGCTTACTATAGCAAAATATTAGGAAAACCAAAATGTTCATCAAAAAGAATGGCAAAATAATGACATTATATAAAATTATGGAATATGAGGCAGTGACTAAAAATTATGAATTAGTTCCACATATAACAACATGGGGAAAAAATAGGAGTTGTATTATTGGGTAAAAATGCAAAACACTGAATGATGTATGTTGGAAGATACCATTACACCAGAACATGAACAAAACATGACAATTGAACTGAGCCCTATGGTTGTCCCAGATTATGGCCTTGAGAGCTTCCAAACAATAACTAAGAGAGAAGAAGCTCAGCACCAGGCAGATCTGGCTGAGTTGAAAGAGACAGAGCTAAGGGTGCTGGGAAATCCAGGAATCTAGAGTTCACAGAACAGAGTACTAGAAAGGAAAGAGCTTAATAAAGAGAATTCTGGAGATCAACAATGGTTTCCCTCAAGTAATAAGCAGAATATTGACCAGTGCATGCATTTGAGGATATTGACTTAAACAGAGAAAAGCACCATCCAAAAGAATTAGAGAGAACAGTACTCAGTGCTCATATAATGCTTGGAATGTGCACATTCCAAAAAGCTACAAGAGAAATGTCATAATTTATAGCCATTAGTTAGAATACATAGAAGGGGTTTTCTTCATAGATGAAGTATATTTAACCCTAGATTAAATGCTGCTCTGGTCCCACCAAAGAAATATTAAAAGATCTTAAAGATAAAACTGCTAACATGTAACCCAACAGTATCTCAGTATAAAGCTCAAGACTATATATAGGAATACAAAACAATGAACATCAAACTAAGTAAAGTTCACAATGCCTGGCATAAAATCAAAGGTTTTCAGATATTCAGTGAAGCAGGAAAATATGAACCATAATGAGAAGAAAACACAGCTAATCAAAACTGACACAGAACTGACATATATAAAGGAATTAAACAAAGGAATTAAATAGTTCTTATCACTGCATTCTATATGTCCAAAAATGTGTTCATGAAACCCTTCAGAGAGTGTATTTGATGAGGATGAGTACAAAAACAATATTAATTAAAAAATAAAAATATTGTTTCTTTATTCATTCTTTTATTGCTTCATCCCCCCATATATTTATTAGGTAATTATTTTATATAAAGCTCTATGCTAGGTAATGGGCATTAAATAGTAAGCAAAGTAGACACTGTACTTGTTTTTAGAGGGCTTACAGATTAGACAAGACAAAAATAATAGCAACATAGTATGGAATTTATAATATATATAGGAGTTAAATCTATGAGAGTGGGAAAATATGAAGTTTTACAAATTTAAGATTCCTATACTTACATGATATGGTACAATATCACTTGCAGGTAGACTGTAATAACTTAAAGATGTGAAATCATAAAACAACTGCTATAGTAATAAAACAAGGAGTTATAACTAATAAACCAACAGTGAAGACAAAATGGATCATAAAATATACTTAATCCATAAAATGCCAGAAAAATAAGAACAAATCAATATTGAAGAATAGATCAGATAAATAAAAACATATAGCAAGATAATAGACTTATACTTAATTATATTAATAATTACATCAAATGTAAATAGTTTAACTACCCCTATTAAAAGGAAGAAATACAAGTATTAAATATAAACAAACAAGACCCAATTATATGCTGTCGGAAACGTAGTTTAAATATAAAGACACAAATAAGATAAAAGTAAAATAATAATGGTAAAAAAGGTAGGAAAAATATGCCATGCTAAAACTCATCAAAAGAAAGCAAGAGAGGCTATATTAATAGTATCAAAGCATATTTCAGAGCAAAATATATTACTCAGGATAAAGAATTGCATTTCATAACAATAAAAGGCCAATTCATCAAAAGGAACCAACAATTCTAAACACTTTTGCACTTAGCTTCAAATATCTGAAGCAAAAACCTATTTATCATTCTCTCCTCACTAAGCCCTGAAAATCACTGATCTTTTTATTAGCTCCCTAAATTTGCCTTTTCTGGAAGTTGTGTTGGTGGAATCGCATAGAATGTAGCCTTTTCAGATTGGCCTCTTTCACTTAGTAATATGCATCTGAGTTTTCTTCATATTATTTCATGGCTTGATAATTGATTCTTTTTAGTCGACTAGTATTCCATTGTTTGGATATACCACAGTCTATCATCTACTGAAGAACATCTCGATTGCTCCCGAGCTTTGGCAATGGTGAATAAAGGTGTTCGAAATATCCTTTCGTAGGTCTCTATGTGGATATAAATTTTCATCTCCTTTGAATAAATACCAAGGAGTTTGATTTCTTGGTTGTATGGTAAGAGTATGTTTAGTATCATAAGAAACCACCAATATGTTTTCCAAAATATCTGGACCATTTTTCACTTGCACCAGCAATGAATGAGTTTCTGCTGCTCCACATCCTCACCGGCATTTGGTGTTGTAAGTGTTCTGGATTTGGCAATTCTAATAGATATGTAATGTTATCTCGTTGTTGTTTTAATTTGTACTTCCCTGATGACATAGGATGTGCAATAACTTTTCATATACTTATTTGCCATCTGTATAAAAATTTTTGTGTGGTATCTATTAAGATATTTGGTTGATTTTTTAACTGATGTTTTGTTTTTTTACTGTTAAATTTTAAGAGTTCTTTATATATTCTGGATAACAGTTCTTTATCAGATTTGTTTTTAATAAATATTTTCTCCCAGTCTGTGGCTTGTCTTTTTATTCTCTTCATCAAATAATATTTGTGTATAAATATGCCCTCATGTAATACCTAAAACATACTTGAACTAAAAAAATTGTTTTGATGTTCACTTAAAACTCAAATTAACCAAACATTCTGTATTTTATCTGGCAAACTTAATTCTAGGCCATAAAACCAAAATGGAATTAAATTAGAAATAAATAAAAAATAGTTTAAAATATTTAAATATTTGAATCTAAATAATACAATTCTATATAATCAATGGATCGAAAGGAAGAAAAAAGAAAACTGAAAAGTATTTAAAGTTTAATGAAAACAAGAACACACCATCCCAATAACCAATGCTCCCCATGAACATAAACGCAATACTTCTAAACAAAGTTTTTGTTAATCAAGTCCAACAATGTAAAAAATCTGATATTAAACTGTGACCAAGTAATGTTCATCTCAGAAATTCTATATTGATTTAACACTTGAAAATGAATCAACATAATTTTCATCTTAACAAATAGAAAAAAAAACCATATCATCTAAATAGACACAAAGCATTTAACAAAATCCAATATTTTTTCCTGATTTTAAAATTCTCAGCAAACTAGGAATAGAAGTAAACTTTCTCAATAGCAATCTGACAATGGGCATATATGAATAAACTACAGATAATATCATACATAACAGTAAAAAATTGAGTATTTCCCCTGAATATTAGAAGCAAGACAAGGATGTTCATCCCCATTATTTTTATCCAATGTTGTATGGGAGGTTCTAGCCTTTGCAATAAAGCAAGGAAAAGAAATAAATGTCATCCCCATCAGAAAGGAAGAAGTAAAACTGCCTTTATTCACATACAACATGATAAGTTCGTTATAAAATTTGATGGAATCTGTAAAAGTTACCATAACTAATAAGCGATATTAGCAAATTTGCGGGTATAGGATTAATGCATAAAATCATTTTATTTCTGTTTACTAGAAATGAGCAATCAGATTAAACATGGAGCCATGAGAGATGTTCCCGGAACTCTCCCTTTGAAACAACAATAAGCTGAACACCTAAAACTCAACAAAAAACACCCAAAATGCACACCAGCACATCTGAGCATGGGATCTACACATAGCAACCACAGGTCAGAACCCTGGGAGTTGGGCAGTGGACTGGGAGGAACAAAGAAGCTGCCTCTCACAGCCAGAGCTCCCTGTAGGAGGAGAGGGAAGGGAGAAGGAGCAGCAAGTTCCCTGAACAGCTCTGCCTGAGAGTGTCGTAAGCTCCATGTGGCTGGCAGCAGTGCCTAATCATCAGGGCAGAAGGCAGAGAAACAGGGACAGCAGAAAAGTGGGAATGGCAGAGAAACAACAGTTGATTTTTACCAGCCATGGATGCAAAACTGAGGCTGAGCCGCAGCCTCCAACCTCCAACCCAGATGGCCCCTCCCCCAACACTCTCCGAGATGGAATGCCACGGAGCTGCAGGGGAATCTGAGCAAATGCTACCGAAACTATCACTAACACTGACAGGGACTGAGACTGAGGGTAGCGAGTGTGATTGAATATTTATAAGAAAAAAAATAAAGGATTACTAAGG